>NC_064638.1:568057261-568224761 GCF_023864345.2 Schistocerca serialis cubense
CCGAACGCCTGGCAACTATAATCGCAGCACTGCCGCGGTGAATTTCGCACGCTGTGAAATCGCGCCAGTGTGGGAAAGCCTAATTCTGCGTTCTGAAAGAAACTGGTGACCATTAATGTAAAGCAAGAGCAGTGCTGGGTCTGTTACTCATGCCTGAGCGTGATGTGCTGCCTCTGTGTGATTTAATTGAGGAGTCTAGTGTGACATTCTGCAGGCACGCTTTACTTCCATTGATAAGCATCGACCTGAAGTTCTGATAAGATTACAGAGAAATACCAAATTCCAGAGTCCTGTAGTGAAGATAAGATGAAACTAGCAACAAAGTCGCTGTCTTTTGTCGCCGTTTTCGCCGCCCGGTATGTAAATATATGAATCATGTTTTCTGAAGTCTCAAGAGCATTGTGCAAATTTTGTGGTGAATTTGGGAACTTTTTTTTTTGGAAGTTTGTTTACGAAGAGTTTGGATACTTAATATGATGGAAATGTAACTACAGCTAAAAGTAGGCATGTGATGGTGTAATCGTTGTGTATTGTGAAACCGGTAAATATCTGGATGACGTTTATCATACTGTAAGAATCTGAAATTGGACTCAGACAGCAAGTGGACAATAGGAAAATGCTTTAGACATGCATGGTACTTGTAGTGAGGTGTTTTACCTTCTGCATGCAAGTAAGCTACTTACTATCTTCGTCTGACGTTATGTGTTACTCTTCTTCAATATTTTTTTATTTTCTACGTATTTCTTTACAATAATTATTTATCTTCGATGTTCACTTGTGAGTACTTATACAACATACTTGGTGACCATAGAGTGCGCCGTAAACAGTGTCTGATACTGCGTGACGCTATTTATTATTGCAGGGGCGAATCTTATTTATGTTGACATTTATTTTCGCTACATAAATGTGTTAATGCTTAGGGCAAAATGTTTTTAAAGCACGCTGACGATAGAAATATTTATGAATAAGACGAAAACCTGTTAAAAACTTTGTTGCGCTGCAAAAAAAATTTGACAAGTTACGTCGTCATACGGCACACTAAGTTTGAAATGATAATTAAAACATGCTCGTTATTGTAGAATATTTTGTATGTACAGGTAATGCTGTGGGAGCAAATCGGCTAAACAAAACTGGGGGCTGGATGACGCTATGCCATTCACCAGGCCCGCTTGATTCCACAGCAGTAACCAGACTGTGACACAGACGGTGGCTTTCTTGCCAAATTGCACTGATGAAGTGTGCAAAAAAATAGCAGGCTGCAGTATGGATGAATGAAAAAGAGTGAAAATATTAACAAGTCGATCACAAATGTTTCACAACTGCAAATAGTCTTTCTTTCTTTTCAGCATAAAACAATATTTCTTGTATTACATCTGTTTTAATATCTCATTTTTATTGCAGAATTATTCCAATGTCCATTTCTCTGTAATAAAATCCAGCAAAGTCCTTCATAAATTTGTCTCCAAAGAACCGAAAATTAGTTAAGTCTATTGTTACGTCACTAAAGCCAGGTTCATTCATGCAACTAAGGTCACGCCTCACCTCGTGACATTCTGTAGTGGCACCGTGAGTTACCTGTCACACAGGACGCAACAAATTCTACGTACTTGCATTTGTCGGTGGATGAATACGATATTGCCGTGACTGTGTTATTCCGAATTACGAAAATGCATGTACACGTTTACGTAGGAATATAACATCGTAATGCGGTATAACACAACCTCTGCAATATCGTAGAAAAATAACTTTCGATGTTATTTGGATCTTAGCAAGAAAACAAGTTGCAGAGAATATAGAAGAAGACGCTATTTACATCGCTGCAGATATTGTTTCAAGTGTTCGCAAGTATATATTTTCTCAATCAAATTTATGTATACTATGTCATGAAATATTTGAATGAAATTTTTCATAATCTTTCATTTCTCAGGAGTGTAAACAATTTACCACACGACCTTGACAAGTACCTCCACTATGAATTCACCTTTGGTCATTAATACACTAGATTATCATAGTTTGTTGCTACATTTTGTTACTCTATTTCAAGTTTTTTCATGAAAAGGATAGCCCCTATACCCTCACAGCCACAGTCATAGTTCAAAAAAATGGTTCAAATGGCTCTGAGCACTATGGGACTCAACTGCTGAGGTCATTAGTCCCCTAGAACTTAGAAATAGTTAAACCTAACTAACCTAAGGACATCACAAACATCCATGTCCGAGGCAGGATTCGAACCTGCGACCGTAGCGGTCTTGCGGTTCCAGACTGCAGCGCCTTTAACCGCACGGCCACTTCGGGCGGCCATAGTTCAGATGTCAAACTGCGCTGCAGACAGCTCTCAGAAAAACCTCGATTTTGGCGCTGACTTCTACCGATTTGGGCGCTAAGCGTGTAAGCGAAAATGACCGCTCTGAATAGACGAGATTCAATACAGGAATAAAACACCACGGGCGCTGCAGTAGACTCACTTGTATCGAGTAGTCGATTGAGACAACAGAGTCGATCGTGTAGAAATGGGGCTTGAGAGCGCTCTATACTTGGCCGAGAGATATTCCACTCTTGGATGTTAAATAATATCTTTGCTTCCATGTTTTGATTTGCAGCTCCTTGTATTGGCCGTGTTTGCAGTTAAAATTTTTGGAATTTGAGGTCCGCCAGTTACACAAAACACCGTTTTTCTCAGTACGCAAACGTGTTTTTTGTTACGTGATTATAAGCTCAGAGCTTTAAAAAGCAACAGGTCCCATAGCACATTTGCTGACCACCTTATAGCCAACAACCACCACCCAACCACAATAGAAACAGACTTAAGAATACTAAAACCCAGCCCAGCCTATACAGGAAACTGACCGTTGAGGAAAACTTCCATATACAGAAGGCAATAGCGGAAGGGAAACAGATCTTAAAGCAATACACTACACTCTACTAGGGCACACTATTTAACACATTAAAGGAACTCTACAAATGAAAACAGCACAAACAGATAAAGTTTACACAACACACACACACACACACACACACACACACACACACACACACATACACGAAAAATACACTAAAATCTGCAAAGACGCACCATTTGCACACAAATAGTAATACCATATAAAAGACAACATACACACACACACACACACACACACACACACACACACACACACACACACACACACACACACACACACATAAAGATAAAATGCAAATAAAATTCAAATTTGGCGCCAAACTATCTGGTGAACAAATGAACACTGACTGGGCTGGGACACATAACAAACCACAATCACAATGTGTTCTGGTGCAGTGAAAAGCGTTTTACTACGTCATTTGTGGTAAATACTTGTTATAGCTACGTATGCACCACATCATCTCAGCATGATGCGGAGAATGGAAGTTCTTGCCACACGAAAACGTAAGTAAATACGAAAATAGGCGCAAAAACATCGCGAAAACTAAATTACACTCTAGAAGATAGGTTAACATCAACATCGTTTGGTTGCAGATGACAAGCTACCTGTAATAATTAACACAAAAGTGGTCCAGAAAATTCATGCTCACTAAATGTAAAAGTATTTACAAAAAGAAACGGTCTGTTGTTTGAACTAAAAATGCACATAATTTTATAATCATGTAACAAAAATGTTCACATTGCAGAACAAATAAAAGCGAAAACCCGCTGATGATAGCACAGTGGTGCCGAAACGTGTTTGGGTACTGTGAGAAACTGTGTTTTGCGTAACTGGCGGACCTCAAATCCAAAAACAAAAAAACAAAAAAATCTTTGCCCTTTGTGAATGCCATCTATTTGTCCATTGCGCGCAAGGCGAAGTCGGGTGATAGCGGATGCGTGACTAGTGGTGTCGGTTGTTGCAGCCGAAGTCGGCTGCGGGCATGCAGAAGAAGAAGAGCGGCAGCGGTGGGGGCGGGGGCGGGGGCAGCGGAGGCGGCGGGGGCGCGCGGAAGGCGCAGGCGGCGCTGGAGGAGGAGCTGCGCGCCATGGCCGGCTCGCCCGACGACAAGCTGGCGGCCGCCTGCCAGAGGGCGGGCCGCGCGCTCGCGGACAACGCCAGGCTCAAGGTACGCTCCGTTTCTCCCACACCGCGTTAAAAATACTGCCCTACTAATAGACTATTTTCAATTTATTAGGTTTTGGTGCGTTCCAATACAGCCATCTAATTAGTGTATGTCAATTGCGACAATACGAAAGTAAGGACAACACAGCTCCCAGTCCCCGAGCAAGAAAAATCTTCGGCCGGGAATCGAACCAGGGCCTCTTCGCATGGCAAGCCGCTGCAGTGACCGGACAGTTTACTAGTAGACTTCATTGGCAGCGTAGCTGTATCGTGTTTCGTTTTTTTGCTTTCAGTTAGTTCCTCTGGCTAGCGTATTACGATGGTTTTATCGTGGTTGCATAATAATAAACTTCCCCCAAAAATATTACCAGTTTGTTCTCGTCCATGGCCTCATTTGAATTGAAACTGCAGTCCATGTGGGCGACGCAGTTGGATCTGAACGCAGAAGAAAATATCGCAGAGTTCTTTAAACTGCACTGACGTGCTGTCTACTCCCCAAATAGTATTCAGAGCACTGTGGAAATCGGGGCGTTGGATGTTGATCAGACACTGTTGGCCAGGGCTTGATTTCGACCGGGACGGCGTTCCGGCATCTCGCAATGATATTCTTTTAATTCACTGGAAGAAGTCGGCACAGGAGATTTAAAATAGTGCACATTTATTAAACCATAACGTTACTATAATTTACAGCTGCGCCGATGGCTGACCAACGTGGTTCAATGGATAGCGCCGTGGAATGAGTAGGGGGGGAGAGAGGGTAATGTTTTTCTTATATCTTCCATTGATACCAACTGCAGCGCCACATACGGATCATTTGCTATGGTACAAATGGTACATGGAATTAACGTTCCGTAAATACACTCCTGGAAATTGAAATAAGAACACCGTGAATTCATTGTCCCAGGAAGGGGAAACTTTATTGACACATTCCTGGGGTCAGATACATCACATGATCACACTGACAGAACCACAGGCACATAGACACAGGCAACAGAGCATGCACAATGTCGGCACTAGTACAGTGTATATCCACCTTTCGCAGCAATGCAGGCTGCTATTCTCCCATGGAGACGATCGTAGAGATGCTGGATGTAGTCCTGTGGAACGGCTTGCCATGCCATTTCCACCTGGCGCCTCAGTTGGACCAGCGTTCGTGCTGGACGTGCAGACCGCGTGAGACGACGCTTCATCCAGTCCCAAACATGCTCAATGGGGGACAGATACGGAGATCTTGCTGGCCAGGGTAGTTGACTTACATCTTCTAGAGCACGTTGGGTGGCACGGGATACATGCGGACGTGCATTGTCCTGTTGGAACAGCAAGTTCCCTTGCCGGTCTAGGAATGGTAGAACGATGGGTTCGATGACGGTTTGGATGTACCGTGCACTATTCAGTGTCCCCTCGACGATTATCAGTGGTGTACGGCCAGTGTAGGAGATCGCTCCCCATACCATGATGCCGGGTGTTGGCCCTGTGTGCCTCGGTCGTATGCAGTCCTGATTGTGACGCTCACCTGCACGGCGCCAAACACGCATACGACCATCATTGGCACCAAGGCAGAAGCGACTCTCATCGCTGAAGACGACACGTCTCCATTCGTCCCTCCATTCACGCCTGTCGCGACACCACTGGAGGCGGGCTGCACGATGTTGGGGCGTGAGCGGAAGACGGCCTAACGGTGTGCGGGACCGTAGCCCAGCTTCATGGAGACGGTTGCGAATGGTCCTCGCCGATACCCCAGGAGCAACAGTGTCCCTAATTTGCTGGGAAGTGGCGGTGCGGTCCCCTACGGCACTGCGCAGGATCCTACGGTCTTGGCGTACATCCGTGCGTCGCTGCGGTCCGGTCCCAGGTCGACGGGCACGTGCACCTTCCGCCGACCACTGGCGACAACATCGATGTACTGTGGAGACCTCACGCCCCACTTGTTGAGCAATTCGGCGGTACGTCCACCCGGCCTCCCGCATGCCCACTATACGTCCTCGCTCAAAGTCCGTCAACTGCACATACGGTTCACGTCCACGCTGTCGCGGCATGCTACCAGTGTTAAAGACTGCGATGGAGCTCCGTATGCCACGGCAAACTGGCTGACACTGACGGCGGCGGTGCACAAATGCTGCGCAGCTAGCGCCATTCGACGGCCATCACCGCGGTTCCTGGTGTGTCCGCTGTGCCGTGCGTGTGATCATTGCTTGTACAGCCCTCTCGCAGTGTCCGGAGCAAGTATGGTGGGTCTGACACACCGGTGTCAATGTGTTCTTTTTTCCATTTCCAGGAGTGTAGTATTTCAGGAGCGATCGTGTCACTTATTTGCAGCAATGGCTTCAGTTGTAATACGAGTAAATGACTAACAGACAAATGACATTTAAAGCATTTACTAAACATCTAACTACGTGTCTCATGTCTCATTGTGACCTGTTTTTCCTGACTCTTCGGGAAGTCTGAACTTTGTGCCCCGATGGACCAGGCGTATCTTCGTCATTCATCGTTTAATGCGTTATTAACAGATACTCGACATATGTTCAGCGAGAAGCTACGGTGCAACTATATAAACGTTGCGCCTGGCAGCAGTTGAAGAAAAAAAAAAAAAAAAAAAAGCTTCAATTGGCTCTGAGCACTATGGGACTTAACTGCTGAGGTCATCAGCCCCCTAGACTTAAAACTACTTAAACCTAACTAATCTAAGGGCGTCACACACATCCATGCCCGAGGCAGAATTCGAACCAGTAATTGAAAGCATGACCCTATGGTCACGACGAGGACTGACTTGGGCCGGCATATAACGAGCACAAAACTAGGGAGGAAACTGACGTAACACTGCTACGGAGACACACTGCAGCGCCTGTTGTTTAGACGAAAATTGGGGTTTTGTTGTTTTGATTATAATAAGATGAATGTAAAGCCTGAGTTTCAGGACATTATTTTGTAAAACCTACCCCCATGAACCATGGACCTTGCCGTTGGAGGGGAGGCTTGAGTGCCTCAGCGACACAGATGGCCATACCGTAGGTGCAACCACAACGGAGGGGTTTCTGTTGAGAGGCCAGACAAACGTGTGGTTCCTGAAGAGGGGCAGCAGCCTTTTCAGTAGTTGCAGTGGCAACAGTCTGGATGATTGACTGATCTGGCCTTGCAACACTAACCAAAACGGCCTTGCTGTGCAGGTACTGCGAACGGCTGAAAGCAAGGGGAAACTACAGCCGTAATTTTTCCCGAGGGCATGCAGCATTACTGTATGGTCAAATGATGATGGCGTCCTCTTGGGTAAAATATTCTAGAGGTAAAATAGTCCCCCATTCGGATCTCCGGGCGGGGACTACTCAAGAGGACGTCGTTATCGGGAGAAAGAAAACTGGCGTTCTACGGATCGGAGCGTGGAATGTCAGATCCCTCAATCGGGCAGGTAGGTTAGAAAATTTAAAAAGAGAAATGGATAGGTTGAAGTTAGATATAGTGGGAATTAGTGAAGTTCGGTGGCAGGAGGAACAAGACTTTTGGTCAGGTGAATAAAGGGTTATAAATACAAAATCAAACAGGGGTAATGCAGGAGTAGGTTTAATAATAAATTAAAAAATAGGATTGCGGGTAAGCTACTACCAACAGCATACTGAACGCATTATTGTGGCCAAGATAGACACGTAGCCCATGCCTACTACAGTAGTACAAGTTTACATGCCAACTAGCTCTGCAGATGAAGAAGAAATTGATGAAATGTATGATGACATAAAAGAAATTATTCAGGTAGTGAATGGAGACGACAATTTAATAGTCATGGGTGACTGGAACTCGAGAGTAGGAAAAGGGAGATAAGGAAACATAGTGAATATGGACTGGGGGGGAGAACTGAAAGAGGAAGCCGTCTGGTAGAATTTTGCACAGAGCATAACTTAATCATAGCTAACACTTGGTTCAAGAATCATAAAAGAAGGTTGTATACATGGAAGAGTACTGGAGATGCTAGAAGGTATCAGATAGATTATATAATGGTAAGACAGAGATTTGGGAACCAGGTTTTAAATTGTAAGACATTTCCAGGGGCAGACGTGGACTCTGACCACAATCTATTGGTTATGAACTGTAGATTAAAACTGAAGAAACTGCAAAAAGGTGGGAAATTAAGGAGATGGAACCTGGATAAACTGAAAGAACCAGAGGTTGTACAGTGTTTCAGGGAGAGCATAAGGGAACAATTGACAGGAATGGGGGAAAGAAATACAGTAGAAGAAGAGTGGGTAGCTCTGAGGGATGAAGTAGTGAAGGCAGCAGAGGATCAAGTAGGTAAAAAGACGAGGGCTAGTAGAAATCCTTGGGTAACAGAAGAAATATTGAATTTAATTGATGAAAGGTGAAAATATAAAAACGCAGTAAATGAAGCAGGCAAGAAGGAATACGAACGTCTCAAAAACGAGATCGACAGGAAGTGCAAAATGGCTAAGCAGGGATGGCTAGAGGACAAATGTAAGGATGTAGAGGCTTATCTCACTAGGGGTAAGATAGATACTGCCTACAGGAAAATTAGAGAGACATTTGGAGAAAAGAGAGCCACTTGCATGAATATCAAGAGCTCAGATGGAAACCCAGTTCTAAGCAAAGAAGGGAAAGCAGAAAGGTGGAAGGAGTATATAGTGGGTCTATACAAGGCCGATGTACTTGAGGACAATATTATGGAAATGGAAGAGGATGTAGATGAAGATGAAATGGGAAATAAGATACTGCGTGAAGAGTTTGACAGAGCACTGAAAGACCTGAGTCGAAACAAGGCCCCGGGAGTAGACAACATTCCATTAGAACTACTGATGGCCTTGGGAGAGCCAGTCCTGACAAAACTCTACCATCTGGTGAGCAAGATGTACGAGACAGGCGAAATACCCTCAGACTTCTAGAAGAATATAATAATAAAATTCCCAAAGAAAGCAGGTGTTGACAGATGTGAAAATTACCGAACTATCAGTTTAATAAGTCACAGCTGCAAAATACTAACGCGAATTCTTTACAGACGAATGGAAAAGCTGGTAGAAGCCGACCTCGGCGAAGATCAGTTTGGATTCCGCAGAAATGTTGGAACACGTGAGGCAATACTGACCCTACGACTGATCTTAGAAAATAGATTAAGGAAAGGCAAACCTACATTTCTAGCATTTGTAGGCTTAGAGAAAGCTTTTGACGATGTTGACTGGAATACTCTCTTTCAAATTCGAAAGGTGGCAGGGGTAAAATACAGGGAGCGAAAAGCTATTTACAATTTGTACAGAAACCAGATGGCAGTTATAAGAGTCGAGACGCATGAAAGGGAAGCAGCGGTTGGGAAGGGAGTGAGACAGGGTTGTAGCCTCTCCCCGATGTTAATAAATCTGTATATTGAGCAAGCAGTAAAGGAAATAAAAGAAAAATTCGGAGTAGGTATTAAAGTCCATGGAGAAGAAATAAAAACGTTGAGGTTCGCCGATGACATTGTAATTCTGTCAGAGACAGCAAAGGACTTGGAAGAGCAGTTGAACGGAATGGACAGTGTCTTGAAAGGAGGATATAATATGAACATCAACAAAAGCAAAACGAGGATAATAGAATGTAGTCGAATTAAGTCGGGTGTAGCTGAGGGAATTAGATTAGGAAATGAGTTTTGTTATTTGGGGAGCAAAATAACTGATAATGGTCGAAGTAGAGAGGATATAAAATGTAGATTGGCAATGGCAAGGAAAGCCTTTCTGACGAAAAGAAATTTGTTAACCTCGGGTATAGATTTAAGTGTGAGGAAGTCGTTTCTGAAAGTATTTGTATGGAGTGTAGCCATGTATGGAAGTGAAACATGGACGATAAATACTTTGGACAAGAAGAGAATAGAAGCTTTCGAAATGTGGTGCTACAGAAGAATACTGAAGATTAGATGGGTAGATCACATAACTAATGAGGAGGTATTGAATAGAATTGGGGAGAAGAAGAGTTTGTGGCACAACTTGACAAGAAGAAGGGACCGGTTGGTAGGACATGTTCTGAGGCATCAAGGGATCACAAATTTAGCATTGGAGGGCAGCGTGGAGGGTAAAAATCGTAGAGGGAGACAAAGAGATGAATACACTAAGCAGATTCAGAAGGATGTAGGTTGCTGTAAGTACTGGGAGATGAAGAAGCTTGCACAGGATATAGTAGCATGGGAGCTGCATCAAACCAGTCTCTGGACTGAAGACAACAACAACAACAATTTTGTAAAAAAGAGTATCATTGTAAGTTTTATCACAAGTCTTAAAAAATCAAAACTTGTGGCTGGAGGAGGGGGTGATTGTGCGTTCCGGCACCTAAAATTTTAGAAATTAAGCAGTGCATTTAGCTGAATGGGTTGTTACACGTACGACTAAGAGATTCACGATCAAACTGACTGTTACGTGAAGTAGTCGAAATTTCAGAAGGGATGCCAGCTGTTGTATTCATGAAGTTAGCATTAGTTAAAATGACAAAACTACAGTCGTCACAAACTCGTGCGCTCACGAAATAAGCAATCAACGATTCACACACAACATAATCGAAACAATTAGTTGACCATAAAACCTATTGCGGATAAATTGGCGGAAAGATTCATTATAATTCTATTAAATTGTTGTCGAACAATCACTAGAAGCAGTGACGACCATAAAATACCAAGGATAATCCCACACGAACCGAGCTGCAGAGAAAGCGGATGCCTGGTTGAGATTCATTCCAAGAATCTTACAGGAACGTTAGTCATCAGCGAAAGAGGTACGGTAGCTTACAGAAGTAATTTAGTTGCAACAGCGTCCGCAGCCTTGATAAACTTCGTGGAAGAAATAAGTTCTTTGCACTGCTTGTTATTCATTTCCGTTTTATTTTTGTGTGCTACGACGTTTTGACTATGTAGCCATTATTAAACAAAATGTTTGGCCAGTTAACATGAGTGACCGTGCGAAAATATGTTTAACTTTTGGTATGTGGTTCATGGAGAGCCCATCGAACCATATGACTGTAACCAAAAACATATGTGATTAATCAGTTAAATATTTTGCTTGAAAATGGCTACACAGCCGATGAGTCGCAGTGCACAAAATAAAATAGAAATGAGGAACAGCCATCGGAATAAAGTTGTTTGTTTCAAGTAGCTTACGAAAGCTTTGTTCGACCGAATCCTGTATGTTGCTAGTCAGTCTAGGACCCTTACCAGGTAGGACTGATAGAGGAGATAGAGAAGATCCAAATACGAGCGATTCGTTTTGTCGCAGATTATGTTTAATAAGCAAAAGACCATGACATAGTTGTTAATGTGTGTGTGAATTCCTAAGGGACCAAATGCTGAGGTCATCAGTCCCTAGACTTACACACTACTTAAACTAACTTTTGCTAAGAACAACACACATGCCCTTGCCCGAGGGAGGACTCGAACCTCCGGCGGGAGAGGCCGCGGAATCCGTGACATAGCCCCTCAAACTGCGCGGTCACTCCGCGCGACCATAGTTATTTATCAGATGCCGGTGTCAGATTGCACGAGGCGCTTTATGCAGTCCAAGAGCGTATTTCGAGGAAGGACCGGGCAACATGTTATTTCCTTTCATGTGTACAGGAATTGGAGAAACTTATGAAACACCGCGAGAAACGCATGCTTGAACATAAGAGCAGACGCTAGCCAAGGGTGCAGGTTGCGCTGTTCTATCTGACCAGGACGTTACCTTTATATTGTCAACAATGCATTGCAAGTGCCAGCCGTGGTCAGAACAGTGTTCCGTGTAGCTGTGAATGCTTTACATCGGAGCTCAGTGCATTCGAACGTGGGCACATTGTTGGTGGTGTAATCTCTCCCCTCCTTCCTTATTACGTCTCTTGTCCACATTAAACAGTGTCCAGTCCAAGTAATTAATAAGCAAATTCTTTTATGAAGATTTAAGACGAGTGAAGATCACACTTTCAAGTTTACTTAGCCTGTCATGATGAGATGGCTGCAGTTCTTCTTGTCTAGCGGTCTGATTCTTGAATCTGAAAATCTGGCATGATGTCCTCACCGTTGGTTTGAACTAAATAAATTTCAAGATTGATGTTGTAGCATTTTCCACGTAAATATATTTTCTATCATTTTAGTATATCATATAATATTTAGATTTTTCACATTAACAAAACCGAAATTACATCATTCGCACAGAAATATATAAATATGTCCGATCACATCAGAGGCAAGCTTACGACTCACATACTCAGAGGAAATAAGCGTATTCCAAAGGGTTTACAATTTTTCTTAACAAATGAATTTGTACTCGATTCCGTTACATTATTCATTTCGATTATTATTTAGTAAATGAATCAAGAAGTAAACGTAGTAAACAGTAAAGGATTGCGTAATAAATAATAGAAATGTTAAACGTGCCAATAGTTCGTAATTTCAAATGTTTCTAAAAAAAAGACAGTTTTCAACTGTACATTCAGACCTACTAATTATCGATTATAACATGAAGAATAAGACACTTTATAAATTAATTCAGTTTCATAAATTTTAGCTTGAAATATAGCACACTGTGTTTAAAATTATACAAAAGTTTTCAGAAAAGCAACTGAGATAATTCACCTGTTCAAAATTCGGAAAATAATACTAGTATCGACAACTACTGTTGAGGAAAAGTAATGATAGAGGATGATGTGTCATATGGTGGGTGCCTACGTAACCAAGGCAGCCGAAGTGTTTCGTGTTTCAAGAGGCACCGTATCGAAGATTTATGACGCATACAGGAAAAACGTATAGAGATTACCCGCTAAGTCACAACGCGGACGAGGGTGTGTTGAGTGATCGGCACAGACGGTCATTGAAGAGAATTGTGAAAAAGAAAAAAATAGAACTACGACAACTGCATGGGTCATTGCAGAACTGAATGCTGCCTCGTGAACCCTGTCGGCACCACAACAAACGAAGAGAGCTCCATAAGCGGGGAACTACAGCGAGAGCTTGAATTCCAAAACTAGTCAGTGATGCAGATGCTCGTAACAAGAAAACGTGTTGCCGAAGCCATAACAACTGGGCTATGGAAAATTGGAAGAATATCATTTGGTGGGAAGACTTTGATTTGCAGTTTCCAACTCCCGGGCGAATTTACACCCCAAGACTGAAACATGGCTGGCGTCTTTTATGTCACATCACTGCCAAGTATTATGTGATCATTTTGGATGATATTATCCAACCTGGGGCACAATGTTTATTTCTCGACGGTGTGGTTGCTATCCAAGAAGACGGGGCCCTGTTCCCACAGCTCACATCGTCCAGGACTGGTTTCGTGAGCCGAGGATGAACTGTCGCATCTCCCCTGTCCACCACCGTCACCAGATGTCAATATTGGCTCTGAGCACTATGGGACTTAACATCTATGGTCATCAGTCCCGTAGAACTTAGAACTACTTAAGCCTAGCTAACCTAAGGATATCACACAACACCCAGTCATCACGAGGCAGTGAAAATCCCTGACCCCGCGGGGAATCGAACCCGGGCGCGGGAAGCGAGAACGCTGCCGCACGACCACGAGCTGCGGACTGATGTCAATATTATTGAGCTTCTTTGGTTTACCTTGAAGAGAAGAGTGCGTGGTCCTTACCCACATCGACCTCATCACCATTACCTGCTATTGCCACTGGTTTGCAGTGACTGTGATATAAGATCCCTTTGAAATCCGTGCAGGGTCTTTATTTATCCACTCCGGGAGGACTGGACGCTGTTTTGAGAGCCAACGGTTTTTCTGCACTGTATTAGGCTGGTAATGTGTTGTGCTTTGGATGTTTTCATACTTTTGTCCAACCCCTGTATCTCGCAATACGACCAGGGCGGAAAAAACGGAGAAATCTGAGCTCGTGCAGAGATTTATGGGCAGTCGCTCTTCGCGAACACCATTCGCGAACGGAACAGTGTAGGGGGGCAGTGGCAACTGTACCGGAAATACCGCCCGCCAAACATAGTAAGGCGGCTTGCGGACGAGATGCGGATGTAGAAGCTCCGCTTCGGTAGCGGTGCGGCCTAGAGAAGCGTATCGCAGCGATGAGGCAGCGTTGCAGGGGCTGAGCCAGCCGGCGCGGCTGCCGATACCGAGCCTTATCGCTCCTGCACTTTGATGTGCGTGCGTGAGGGGGCACAGGCATTCCTGGCGAGGCGATACGCTCGCCCTGTGCGGCGGGCGGCTCCTCGCTACAGGCAGTGCACGCACCAACCTGGGGGCCTCTTCGTGGTACAGCCTCCAGACTGCACATGTATTGCTCTCCTCGACAGTCCCCGTTGTTAGACTTCATTCGGTACACGGGAGCAACCGTTAGTCGCAAATTCACAATTGTACAGCTACGACCGTAAAACAACAGCCAGTCGGCGAAGAGCGCGCAGAAATGTGTGAATTTAAAATAACTTGCTCCAGTTAATATCTGTTCTGTGAAGACTCAAAAATACAGGTTTTTTTTTTTTTTTTTTTTTTTTTTTTTTTTTTTTTTTTTTTTTTTTTTTTTGCATATTAGAAATACTGTCTCCAATATTTGAGAGTTTGATTCGTGCTACAAATGATGTAAAAGCCATCATGTTTCAACCAATACCCAATGCTACACCCCCTTTTCTACACGATTTTGTGCTATGTTTTATTATTTCCTGCCATCAGAGAAGACATGTGTATAATCTAGAAAGCTGTGAGCCTGTTTACGATGCGATTAATTACTATTTATTAAAGAAATGAAATGCACACATGGTAAAACACACAACTCTAACGAAAGCTTTAATAACCTCGTGTGAAAGCGACACCCAAAAACAACATTTTGTGCACCTACTATTGTTAGAATTTCCTCATATGACGCGTGTCTGGTGTTCAATGATGGTAACATTGGAAGGATCGGGACCCTTGTGAAACTAGGATTTGATGTACGCCTCTTCACTGAAAACTTAGTGGAGAAAATTGATGATATGCGTATTACTAGTTCTGAAATGTCAGTGAAGGGTATTGCCAAAAGGCCACACCAGAACGATCAGACTAGGAGAAAAGAGCTACATGAAGAATAAAGAGCCTAACTGTACGGCCATAGCCAACACTGCGGTACTTATGTAATCTTTTTTTCTGCTTTTGCCGCAACTTTCATTTTTCAGTGTAAAATGAGCGTATTCTGCCGAACCATTACAGATAAAAGCATGAAATTTTGCTGCAGACTTTGTACTTACTATAACACTACTTCCTGTGGTACAAAATTTTTCACAGTGGATGACTGTCAAATTTATTTAAACGTGTGTGAAATAAAAGTTGCTGTGTGTCATACACATCAGCACATCAATTTCAACAAAAATAGTTGTGAGAGTTCAAAGACTGATATTAAAAAACAGATACACTGATTTGTTTGCCGAATTATTGAGAATAACCTACCACATTTTGAAAGCGATAAATAAAATAACCACTGATAAAATGTTCATTATGTGATGGTACGTGTTCTAAAAGTATCCAGCAACATCCTGATCAGTTTATTTGACAAAAAAATGAAAAAGAGATGTAGATTATAGCCAATAACATAATTACTACAAGTGCAAAATTTATTTCAGTTGTCTCTCAAAAAGTAAAATTAGCTTGTGTACCCGCGTATTTTCTCATACGTTCCCCCTTAAAGAGTCGGTTAATACTTAAATTACCTGAAGATAACGGCTTCAGTTCAACACTTAAACCAAGCAAATTTTAAAATTCAATTTCTGCCTGGTCGCTTTGGACGCGAATTTACTATGATACATAGAGGGTAAAAATGTAAATGTGTGTGGTCTGAGGCGTCTTGTCGCGGTCCGCGCGGCTCCCTCCGTCGGAGGTTCGAGTCCTCCCTCTGGCACAGGTGTGTGTGTCATCCTTAGACTAAGTTAGCTTAAGTTAGATTAAGTAGTGTGATGCGATCGCTCTGGCGGCTGAGATCTGCGACTCTACCCCATACAAGTACGTTGTTGGCATCATGGTTGACATCAGTGGCGCCTTTGACAACCTGTGGTGGCCTTCGCTCTTCTCCTGCTTGCGGGAGAAGGAGTGTCCAGGGTCGCTATATGGTTGCCTGAGGAGCTATTGTGAAGGGCGGGAGGTCTGGCTATCATCCCCTAGCGGTAGAGTAGGAAAATCCATAACTAAGGGATGTCCCCAGGGCTCCGTACTAGGTCCCCTGTTCTGGGACATCCATATGGAAACGCTTTTAGACAGTTTGGAACAGAGTGAAGAAGTGCTAGAGGTGATAGCCTACGCGGATGACCACCTCTTGCTGGTCGGCGGCCGAAGCCGCGAGGACATCGAACCAAAAATAGACAGAGCGATGACCAAATTGAAACTGTGGTGCACAAATACCAAGATGACGATCTCACCGACCAAATCGACGTACTTATTACTGAAGGGACAGCTGGCGAGGAACCCTACAGTTAGAATCGGAGGCTCACCAGTAATAAGACGACAAGAGACTCGATACCTGGGCGTCATCATCGATGAAAGGTGGAACTTTGGAAAGCACATTGAGTCCGTATCCCAAAAAGCATTGCAATTATTAAACAATCTTACCTCAATAGGTCATAAACGATTTCATCTTCCACCACACCTAATCAAGTTGTATCATAATAGCATATTAACATCAGTAGTGGGTTACGGATCGGGAGTCTGGGCACATAAGCTCACAAGGGTGGTGCCTGCCATGGCAGTGAGAAGAGTACAAAGAAACATGCTTTTAAGATCCATAGGGGCGTATAGAACTTCTCCAGGAAGTGCACTCTTAATAATAATGGGGCTCTGTCCTTTAGACATCAAAATTCGGGAACAAGCAGCTTGGTACTGGGTCAAGAAGGGGAACAACGCGAAAACAGAGAACATCATGGGAATACTGGTAATAGATAAGAGAGAAATACGTAGAAGGGGCGAGGATCTATGGCAACGGTCTTGGGAAACAGAAGAAACTGGCAGAAGAACCTTTGGGTTCTTGCCAGATGTAAAAGAAAGGCTAGGGATGAAGTACTTTGAGCCAACGCGGGGTCTAATACACTTTCTCACTGGTCATGGGCCCTACCCGACATACTTGTGTCGGTTTGGGAAAAAGGCTACACCCGAGTGTGACTGTGGTGCTTCGGAGGGCACTCCCGACCATGTGGTTTACGAGTGCCCCCTTTTCGATGATGTAGCAATGACACTAAGACAACAACTTCCACACAATAACACATATGACCTATTAAGACATGAAGGAACTTTCGACACTTTAAACAAATTGGCAGACGAGGTGTCACGAAAAGTATTGACGGCATACCTGACTGACTTTCATGATTAAGACATATATCAAATGTGTCCCATTACGAGATACATGAGGGTCGTTCACGATTAGTGACATTTACCGAATGTGACCAATTACCCTCATCCTATACCGCCTGTGCGTGGACAGGTCGACTTCTTAGTTGCAATCCGCCACGTGCAGGACTAGGAGGATCAGGGTACACCAATGAAGACCAAAGCACCGGAATTGACGTAGGTTAGTAGTAGTTGTAGCTTTAGATATAGATATTAAGTTAGGAACCTGCAGCGACAAACAGTCTTGGCCAGCCCAGTGTCAGGGGCACGCTCATCGGGATTAGCTCGATGAGCAGGGCCTAAAGCAGTAGGTTTATATCTATGCTGACACACCTGTAACGCTGCAGGCAGTTAGGAATTAACTAGTAGGAAGATATTAACAATTAGTAAGTAGTATTTAGCTGTAGTCTGCCTATTATTTTCTAGTATTCTGTCTGTAGCTTACAATAATTAACATAGCATAATATAATAATAATAATAATAAACAGAAATAGCTGCTGAACATCTAATGTAGATCAGTTATGACCCACTAATCACTAAGGTAGTGGGTTCTATTGTATAAATATTAATGTTGAATAAAGAATTTAAAAAAAAAAATAGTGTGTAGGCTTAGGGACCGATGACCTCAGCAGTTTCGTCCCATAAGACCTTACCACAAATTTACAATGTAAATGTTGTGGCATTGTTGACTGGGATGTCCAGCGGGGCTGGTTCAGCTGCCGGTAGGAAAGGGTGTTGTTATTCCTGCGCCCCTTACCTTGCGGGTAACGCTGTGAAGTTGCGTAAGTGATTCCTATATCGAAGGAAGGAAACAGGAGTAATCTGCTTTATTACAGAGTTATATCGCTACCGTCGATTTAGAGTAGGATTTCGGAACATACTCTGTGCTCGAACGCTATGAATTACCTCGAAGAAAGTGACTATTGACAAACAGCCAACAGGGATCCAGAAAATATCGTTCTTGTGAAACACAACTATGTCTTAATTCTCTCGAAATAATGAGTGCTATCGACATGATTTGCTGTCAGGAAAGTCACAGTTCGTAGTAACTGACGGAAAATCATCAAGCAAAGCCGAAGGTAATATCTGCCATCACGCAAGGAAGTGATAAAGGCTCTGTGCTGTTCCTGATCTACATAAACGATTTAGGAGACAATTTGAGCGTTCCTCGCATATTTTCAGCAGACGATGCTGTCATTTACTGTTCTGTAAAGTCATCAGTCGATCAAAAGCAATTTGCAATTGATTTAGACAATGATTTGGTGCGAAAATTGCCAATCGGCTCTAATTACTGAAAAGTGTGAAGTTATCCAAATGAGTACTGAAGAGAATCCGCTGAATATCTCTTATACGATAAATCACACTAATCTGAAGGCTGTCTTTCAACTAAATACTTAGGGATTACAATTAAGAATAACTTAGACCAGAATGATCACATATATGTTTGGGGAATGCTAAATAAAGGCTGCGTTTTATTGGCAGAACAGTTAGAAGATGCAACAGGTCTACTAAAGACACTACCTAGAGTACGCTTGTCCGCCCTCTTCTGGAGTATTGCTGTGCGGTGTGGGATCCGCATCAGTTGGAATTGACGGAGAACATGGAAAAAGTCCAGAGAAGGGGTGACAATCATTAAAAAAAAGTGCAAATAGGCTAAGCACTGAAGCCAAACTATCGTCTTCTGAGGTATGCATTCGCGCGTTCCATGCAGGCCTCCATAGATGTTGACAACGACTAACTGAAACAACGCCTGTTTTCAGATAAAGGAAAGTTCCACATTTCTGAACATCTAAATTGCCATAACATTAGGACTTTTGGAAAATAAAACAGACTAACGTGAACATCTTCATGGTATCCCGGTGGATGCGGCATAATGCAAGATCGGGTGATAGGCCCATTTTTGTCCGTAAAGAAAACCATAACAGGAAATGTTTACCTGTACACACTCAAATAGTTCCTGCTATCACAGATCGAAGAGCTGCAGCCGTCCATCATCTCCCAGCATGGTGGTGCACCTCCACATTGGAGTTTGAATGTGAGGGATGTGCTGAATAACACATTTCCTGAGAGGTAGATGATGCGCGATGGTCCCACGGCATGGCTCACGTACTCTCCCGATGTTACGCCATATTGTTGCTTAGGCCGGTATTAAATTATCAGATTTTCTTTCACAAAGAAATGTAATCAAATATTCACCGTATTTTCTTTCAGAAAGATCTTTGACTTCACATGTTCTTCAGAATGGCCGATGAAAACATATTGCTGTGCTCTGCAGTTGCGTGTACACAATTACTTTGTATTCACGCTTGGAAGAGGAGTAGAAGAAAAGAAAAAGGAAACGCACTTGGCTGAGGCCGTGCGTTTCACGGCGAAATGGCAAAAGCATCCAACAAAATGTGCTACGGGAGCTGCAAGTCGAGGATGTAAAGCCGTATGAACATTACTTGCGAATGGACGACAGTGCATTTCAATATGAGCTCAAAAAAAAGTGGCTCCTCATATTACGAAAAATGGCTCTGAGCACTATGGGACTCAACATCTTAGGTCATCAGTCCCCTAGAACTTAGAACTACTTAAACCTAACTAACCTAAGGACATCACACACATCCATGCCCGAGGCAGGATTCGAACCTGCGACCGTAGCAGTCCCGCGGTTCCGGACTGCAGCGCCCTGAACCGCACGGCCACCGCGGCCGGCTCTCATATTACGAGTGAGAACACACCCCAGAAATGCCGTGCCTGCGAAAGACAGACTTGCCGCAACACTGCGAGTACTTGCAACAGCAGAAAGCTGCTCTAGTTTACAGTAGTACCGCAGTGCACGTTGATGCAAATACGAGAGACGTGTGAAGCTATTTACTCCTATAAAGGAATAAAGGAGGATGATCTGAAGGCTAATAAATGTTGAGTATGTACCCATTGGGAAATATTTTTATTTTTACAACAGCTGTGCGTTTTCTCCTTTACATCCTTGGGGGCACATCCTGGCCGTATTTCAGACTAACGGCCTCCGCATTTTTTTTTTTTTCTCTAGCTGCTTCTTATTCTATTTTTATATTCGGGATGCCGCTAGTTATGCAATGGTTCATCTGCCTCGTACATTTCTATCAGACAGATGCTGCACACCATTTAAATCTCGAAGCTATGTTGATGAAAATTAGATACCAGGCAGCAGCAGCGGTGCTAGCGCTTCAAGCGGTTACATTTCTCCACGCAGACACATCTTTGATCGAATCTAAGGCAAGGCAGTAGATTTAATCAAAGAAAATTTGACCAAGGTCCAACTTTGACCAAGTTCTGTATTACACATTCAAATTTTATTTGCCAGAGAAACTTCGTCAACAAAATTTGAGTGTAATAACTGCCTTATGTCCAGGATTGCGCGTACACAACACCGGATTGCGCGTACACAACACCAGTCAATGACAATAGTACCCTTCGTGCAGGTATCGATTAAGGAGTCAGAACTGTTGATGCCGCAATGCTGACGCTTACATGAGCAGAACTCTGATATCGCCTTGATGTTAACCAAGCGACGGCTGAGGCACACATTGCAGGCTTGGCATGACAGAAAAATACTTTGAGAGAGCTGCGAAACTTTTAACTACAAACCACGATGCTACATCTCATATAGTTCCTAAAGTATGATTTTCTGAAACGATAGCGGGACTTCATGGACAACCCGTATTGCCCGTCCGCCCTTCAGATGTCGCTCTGCATCACATCTGACTCGAACTGTTCATTATTCCTGCTTGGCAGTATTAGTCAGTCAGTCTGACGTTCAAGATTGTGTCTTTGTGACCTGACTTACGAAGGGACCTTCTGGGAGGTGCATCGCGTTATGAGCTCCCACTTCGCCTGCTTATAGTGTGGGTAGGCACCTATCACACCCTAAAATTGTACGTGCCAGTGCGGCCACATTTTGAAATATTGCCTGTTAAAGTTTGGGCAGCTCTTTATATACAGGAAAGTTTCATTATTGTAGCAAGTGAGCCAGCAGCCGAGTGGCAAGTGAGCGAGACTCCCGTCCAGGCGACCCTGGTTCGAGACCCGTCTGTGCTACTTTTGTTTTCTTTTTGTTTTTTTCAAATGCTTGTTTTAATTTATAATTACTCACGAAAATTTTACAAGGAATTGATTAAAAAGAATTACAAGCCTCTATAAATCAAAATTACAAATTGAATGTCACATTGTGTTTCAATCTTTTGCGTTTTCTTTTTATTTTAACAGGAAATTAACCGTAATGTAATTTCTTGAAATATTTTATTATTGTTCAATTTTTTCGTTGTATTTTTAATTTTGTTCCGTTGAGGTAGGGAATATTAAGAAAAATACCAAGACTATTAGATTTTCATCTCCCTTTACATACTGTATTATCCTTTCAGTACCCTCACATAATTTCTCTCTCCCTTCCTGTTCAGCGTCCGCCCCGACAGCTATCATCACAAACCAAACAGATGTGACACAACTAGAGATAGTACTTGCAAAATACTGTTCCGCATCAGGTGCAAGGGTAAATGAAAACAAAAGTAAATTTCTAAATGCTAACTTGCGCATTTAGTGGGCGAACCATGTTAATGAACACAAGGCTCTTGGAATAACACTGACAACTCCCCTTTTAAAAATGATAGCAATAAATTGGCTGGAGGTGGCAAGAAAAATCAAGGAAGCTTTGATTGAAAACTGTCAACGTAGCATAGACCAGTTCCAGAGAATACTGTTTATCAACAAGTATATTTTATCCAAGGCCTACTACATAGTACAGGTTCTCCCCATTCCATTAATGGTGGCGAAGACGATCATGTCCACCTTAGCAAAGTTCTTGTGGAAAGGGGAATTGTTTCGAGTGCCGGTGAAGACAGCAGTTTTGGACCCAAGCAATGGGGGAATGGGTCTAACCGACATAAAGTCTAAAGCCATAGCACTGTATGTCAAACGAACATGGAGCATAATGTGTAACGATTCAGGGTGCATTACAGCAAACCTATACGATATTGCCAGGCCAGAAAGTGTAGAGCCGCCAATAAATATACAAAAAATAAGTTTTAAGGTAAAACACATTAGGGAGTATTATCTTGAACGAAGGTCTCAGCAAAAAGCTTTTAAACTCCAAAAACGTTACAACAAAGGCGATTTTAGCTGAAAGACGGAAACATGAAAGGAAAAATAACAGTGAAACTAAATATGCTGGAATAGCATGGAATGTGGTCTGGAAAAACATCAGTAGTGATGTTCTTTCGTCTGACGTGAGAACAGCGTGGTACAAGGTAGTCATTAACATCATCAGCACTGATGAGCGTCTCTTTACCGTCGGTTTAAGTGACGCTAACCTCTGCAGCAAATGTAACCTCGTTGATAACGTGCCTCATCGTTACATATGTGGAGATCGGATTATCAACTGGAGGTGGACCAGGGAGAAAATTGCTCAAATAACAAGAACTTCAGCAAACAATGTACCGACAAACATTTTCTTCAGACCAGAAGAAAGGTACTACCCTCAAGCAAAAAATAACGCAGTGATTTGGTTAATGGGCAAATATACAAGTTACGTTTATAACAATATTGGAAGCTATGAACATATTGAATACAAGATGTATATGGAAAATGAATTCGAGAAAATACTTAAATATCAGAATCACAATAAGAAAAATGGTAACATGCTCCGAATTGTCTTCAACAGAATGGGTATAGGTTAGGAACTGGATTTCTAGTAGAGAGGGAATGGGTTGGGTTACGTTCCCGACCCTAACCTCACCTGCAAGTGACACGAGTGACACGTGAAAAATAAATCAGTAGTACAGCAGATACAAGAATATGACGACAAACATCTGGTGTCTGTTACAAAGGAAGATCTTGAACTCCCCAAGGATGTGTTTAGAAAGCTGGAACTGACAAAAATAACAAGGCAGTGAAGGATTTTGTGATGTCGGTGTTCGGGACTGCTCTTCTGTCCACGTAATTTACCGTGGAAGGAATACACAGCAAGGATTTACTGAATGATTAATTTGGGTCTGGGAAATGATTATGGCGAACCTCAGGCTGCAGAAGAAGAAAATGTGCATGCTGAACTGCCACCAGTTGAAGGTGACAGTGAAGGTGCTAAATTGTGCTGCTGCTAAAGACTGAGTATGATTCCTCATTCTTTGAATGCTGTAATTCATGACTGCAATTATGTCACCTTACTTATGTCATTTCATTGTAGCCATTTTTGTTACTGTTTTTGTGGGGGGAAAAGTGGTCAGCGCGCGGGAGTGCCATATAAAGGGAAGTGGGTTCGCGCACGGATGGGTGAAAGAAGTTTTTTTCCTCTTCATATACGCAACACGTTCTGAGACACTGCTATTCGTGTAACTTAAGATTTTTCTGCAATATTCGTTATTACTTACATGTAAGAGCGCATACCTCAGTAATGATTTCGTGATTTCTGTGTGTTTAATAAACGAAATATGAAATTTCTGGAAATGAAATTGCTATGAGTGAAACAAATAAATAAATAAATAAATAAATAAAAAGCTGAGGGGTCAGCGCGGCGGTCTGTCACGCCAAGGGGCCCGGGTTCGATTCCCAGCTGGGTCGGAGATTTACTCCGCTCAGCGACTAGGTGTTGTGTTGTCCTCATTATAATTTCATCACCAGTGGAAAGCAACGGGAAACCACCACTGTAATCACTTCCCTAGACGCTCATGCGGTGGACCTCTCAGACGAGGCTTCCCCCATGACAAGACCTGCCGTAAGGCAGAACACAAAGTTTAAGTTTTCATGTTCAGCGTGCGATGTGAGCTGAACTATCGTTATCGGTGTCGGTTTGCTGTCGATTCTGATAAGAACAACCCTATCACTGAACTGTTCACAGTAACTCTCTGCCGTACCTTCCTATTCATAACGAATCCTACTCCCATTACACCATTTTCTGCTGATGTTGATATTACCCTATACTCGTCTCTTCTGACATTCCACGCCCGACTCGTAGAACGTTATCCTTTCGTTGATTATTCAATCTTTTTCTCACAGTCACCTCCGCCTTGGCAGTCCCCTCCCGGAGATCCGAATGGGGGACTATTCCGGAATCTTTTGCCAATGGAGAGATCATCATGACACTTTTTCAATTACAGGCCACACCTCCTGTGTCTTTAATGCGGTGATTTCCACCCTTTGATCATTGGTAATTATTCCACCTTTAGGGGCAGTTTCCCACCCCAAGGATAAGAGTGCCGTGCATCTCTGTCCGCGCCTCCGCCCTCTTTGACAAGGCCGTTGGCAGAATGAGGGTGACTTCTTATGCCGGAAGGCTTCTGCCGCCAGTGCTGATCATTAACCAAAATTTAAGTGGTGGCGGATTTCGATCCCGGGACCGTGGACGGTTTGATAACTAATCAAAGACGCAACCCGTACACCACGGGTGCATTCGCGATCATTTGCAGAAATTAAAATCATAACTTATTGACAAAGGTTGACTGTATATAGAGCCATAAACGACGTGAAATTACAAATCTGATCATCTCGAAAATCGGAGTGAGTGCAGGACAGAATCTGAATTAGTTCCTTGTGATACTGGATCGGAAAGTATACCACGGGGAGGAATGAAGCCAAGTATGATAATAAATTCGCGATATACTTAATTGAATAGCAAATGTGGTGTCGGATTGACCATGATGATTGCGTCTATTTTGAAAAGTTGAAGGAGTCAAGCATGCATGAAGACCAGACAGAAAGCGATATCCGTGACATCAACTCGTGATGCCTGAGCGATCAAAGTGCCTAGTTATGTGAAGCATAGAACCGCGCCTACTTCCACGTCAGTGCTGCAGACTCACCCCATTGTTGTATGAACTTTACATTTAATGTGTGGCTGGGTGGTGAGTTGCGGACTGCAGAAAGCCGTCGCGCATGTGTCGAAAACCGAATGTCCAAAATCTAATTTCGAATGTCCAGTGTCGAAGCCTCTATCTGGAATGATGCTAAAACTTGCGCTTCGCCGCACCTTCGCTCGCGATGCCACCAAAATTGCGCATGAGCAAAAGTGAAGGATTGTCCCAATCTTGGCCCATGATTGTCTACATGAAACTTCCTGCAAGATTAAAACTGTGTGCCGAGACACGAATTCGGGACCTTTGACCTTCGCCTTCCACGGGCAAGTGCTCTACCAAGTGAGCTACCCAAGCACGATTCACAGCCTTACTACCGTCAGTACCTCACCTCGTCGTTCTTGGGTAGCTCACTTAGTAGAGCTCTTGGTAGAATACTTGCCCGCGGTAGGCGAAATTCGCGAGTTGGAGTCCCTGTCCAGCACGCAGTTTCAATCTGACAGAAAGTTTATCAGCGCACACGCCGCTGCAGAGTGAAAATTTCGTTCTGGGAAGTCTACGTCTCTGACATTTCTCTCCGTTATGCAGGATTTTTAGTAGAGCTGTAGCCAATAGTATCATTTTTATTAGGCAGAGCACGTGGGGAGACCGCTGCTTCATAAAGTGTCAGCTGAAACGGATGCCATAACTATTTATAAAGTTTGCGAACATATGGGTCAGATGCGACCTGGTTTCCGCATGCAGAACTCCATGCCGACTCTTCCTAAACAGTCGCGCCAGCACGGCTTCGGCAGACTACAAAGTTGTTCCTTAAGGATACAGGGTACTTATAAATGGTGGAAAAATCGAAATTTTTTGTGACTTTATTAAATTCTATAGCCTTTGCTGATTGCATTGATATATACATTATACGGTTTCAAATGAAAAACAACCTATATATAGCCAATTTTAAATGTATGCCGCCACGTCCCCTTTATTTCTGTTACAGAAACCAGTATTATTTCGAAAAGAACGGTGAATTTTCTGTTTCCAGCGATTATACACATGATAAATTGTATATGTTGGTAACAGTGCATGTTTCTAGCGTCTGTAAATGGTTACCTTTGCTAGTATTTACTTTTGTTTCGCTGAAGCAGTTTGTTCACGTGTTACTGAATATTTGTTGCCCTAGTGCTACATATATTTGTGGAAGTACATATCCTTTACTGTGCAATAAATACACACTATGCCACGCATCAAGAAATTCAATAAAAGGAAATTCCGTGGTAACCAGTTCACAAACAAAGCAAGCCACACCGTTGAAAGTAACCTATGTATCAGTTCTTCAGGTAAGAAACTCCCACATGGCACACCTGGTCCTTCAAATTTTTGTTTTAACGATGACGCTGTTTGTAGTGGATTTGTTGTTGTTGATGTGGGCATCTTATTTTTTTGACAAAGGAAGTGGCCAAATGTAAACAATGTGATCATGTAGGCTGTCTGGATCTAACTGAACAACAAAGTAGCAGTAAGGGTTTAGCGTCGAAATTAGTTGTTCTGTGTAGATCCTGCAATAAATATACCTCGAAAATGACTTCGAACATTGTGCATAATTCATATGATGTGAATTTGAAGTTAGTGTATGCAATGCGTGTAATAGAAACCTGCGCTCTCCATGCAGTTCGATAGAGAGCACTGGGTCTCCAGCCATGAACGAGACAGCTTGGCTTGTATAGACTTGCTCAGTGTATAAGCATCCCTCAGAGAATGATTTCAAGCTGTGACCATGCAACTGATGTCATATCCGATACGGTGAGACGGAAAACATTGAAGATCTGTCTTGTAGTGCGTACCCATGGTGTCTGCACCAATTGGGGGCTGCTATTTGCACGTCATGGCTCATAAGAGCCCAGAGGAGGATGCAACAGTACTGTAAGCTGCAGGTTTGAAGGTGTATGTCGAACCATACATCATGAAATTTATTTGTTTATTTACTCGTCAAGTTTGGTAGGACCAAATTGAGGAGCAAATCTCCAAGGTCATGGAACGTGTCAGTATATGAAATTACAACATAAACGTAATAACAGATAAAAATAAATGTCCATGAACCTTAAAAAAATCAGTCCATAAGTTTAAGTAAACGCTATCAGCAATACAATACAAATCAGCTTAATTTTTCAAGGAACTCCTCTACAGATTAGGAGTGACCCATGAAGAAACTCTTCAGTTCCGATTTGAAAGCGCGTGGATTACTGCTAAGAGTCTTGAATTCGAGTGGCAGCTTATTTAAAATGGATGCAGCAGTATACTGCACACCTTTTTGCACAAGAATTAAGGAAGTCCGATGCAAATGTACGTTTGATTTCTGCCGAGTATTAACCGAGTGAAAGCTGCTTATTCCTGGGAATAAACTAATATTGGTAACAAGAAACGACAATAAGGAATATACGTATTGAGAGGCCTATGTCAAAATACCCAGACTCGTGAACAAATGTCGACAAGAGGTTCGTGAACTCACACCACTAATTGCCCGAACCGCCCGTTTCTGAGTCAAAAATATCCTTTTAGAATGGGAAGAGTTACCCCAAAATATAATACCATACTACAATAGGGAATGAAAATAAACAAAGTAGACTAATTTTTGTGTCGAACGATCACTCACTTCTGATACCGATCGAATAGTAAAAATGGCAGTATTAAGTCTTTGAACAAGATCCTGAACGTGGGCTTTCCACGACAGGTTATTATCTATCTGAACACCTAGAAATCTGAACTGTTCAGTTTCACTTATCATATGCCCATTCTGTGAATTTGAAACGTCAGATTTTGTTGAATTGTGTGTGAGAAACTGTAAAAACTGAGTCTTACTGTAATTTAATGTTAATTTCCTACAAACCGTGAACTAAGGTCATGTACTAAAGTATTTGAAACCGAGCCAATGTTGCACACAACATCCTTCACTACCAAGCTAGTATCATCAGCAAACAAAAATATTTTAGAGTTACCCGTAAAACTAGAGGGCATATCATTTATATAAATAAGAAACAGGAGTGGTCCTAACACTGATCCCTGGGGCACCCCCCGCCCCACTTGAAAGTACCCCACTCAGACCACACATCGCAGCCGTTATCAACGTTGTGAATAATGACCTTTTGCTGCCTGTTGCTAAAGTAAGAGGTGAACCAGTTGTGAGCTACTCCCTGTATTCCGTAATGGTCCACTTCTGGAGCAATATTTTGTGATCAACAGAATCAAATTCCTTAGTTAAATCAAGAAATATGCCAAGCTTTCGAAACCTTTTGTTTAAGCCATCCAGTACCTCAGAGAAAAGAAAATATAGCATTTTCAGTTGTTAAACGACTTCTAAAGCCGCACTGTACATTTGATAGCAAATCGTGTGATATAAAATGATCAACTATCCTTACCAACATAGCCTTTTCAATAACTTTTGCAAAGCATATCCACATAATGAATTTGACTTGTAAGTGTCCTTTACGAAAACAGTAAAACTCCCTAACACTATTATGGGTGAAGAGGGAACACCTCGATAGGAATCTGGATCATTCGCTTCTGGATGTTGTCACTCACCAGTGACCGATTTTTCTGACGCCTGATCATTGTTGTATAAGAGTGTGAAAGGCAAAGTGTGTGACTCAACCTTATGGCCAGGCTGTTGGCCTGACTGCAGGCAGAGTGGATCCTTTCTTCGCTGCGGCACTAGAGTAGGGATAATCGCACCAGCCGCCTTGTACCCCAGTACATTCATTTGATAGAAGGCTGAGTGGGCGTGGGACCATCCTGGCGGGACTGGAACGAGGAAAAATCGCTGGAAGTCCAGGCTCAATCCTATACAGGTATAGGATTGAGCCTGGACTTCCAGGACCAGAGTCTAGTGTTTTAACCACTAGACCACCACAGCCAGTATAAGAGTGTGGATGTGCCCAATTACCAATGCACGTGTGATGAATGGCGTGCCATGTGTTCAGCAGTAATGTGGATCAGTACCATGTATCACATATAGACGTCGGACGCCTCTCATTTCATCCCATCGCTGTCGAGGGTATTTGAGGCTGTGCAGTATAGGGACAGGATCCTCCAGCCTCCTGTCCATACCTACAGCTAATATCTCGGCGATAATCCACAAGCACATCGACGCCGCATCAGGAGCTTGTTCCTCGGGAAGGCAGGAATTAACCGAATCGAATGACCTGTGGTAACTGCTGACATGAAACTGACTGAACATTCTTGGGACCAGTTGAGGGTACACTACTCACAAATACTATACCCTTAGAAGAACCACCATCGAAGAGCAGCACATCGCGATCAACATCTGGACACCGCACAAAGAACACCCAAGCGTATTACACTGAACGGAGTGGAGCATTACGGTATTCAGTCACCCAGCATGACTCAGACGCACGATGTCCACTTTGGAACTGATTTTATGTAATAGTGAATTTATGTTTTTAGTTTCGTAGAGGTAATTCAGTCATGCTCTGCTCCTCTTGAATGTGAACTCCCCCACGTACGCAGATGTCCATCTGGTGTAAAACTTGTTTTGTGCAGTATACTTGTAGTAAAGTCATGAGGGGTGGTGCCGTGTGTGTTGCAGGAGGTGGAGGCCCAGCTGGAGGAGCAGCTGGTGAGCACGCAGAAGGAGCGCGACCACATGCAGGTGGAGCTGCACAAGGCCATGCGGGCCCGCACACAGCTCGAGAGCCTCTGCCGCGAGCTGCAGAAGCAGAACAAGGCCATCAAGGTACACCAAGCACCCCATACCTCCTCTCTCTTGTCTACGTATATTGTTTCATTTCAATGTCGTACGTGCACTACTTACCAATTTCTGTCGATGCACAGTGTATAAAGTTATTGGCTTTTGGTCTGAAGGCTGGTTTGATGCAGCTCTCCGCACAGGTCTATCCTGTGCAAATCTTTTCATAGCTGCGATCGTAGCCTACATACAATTGAATATTCTTACTGCAGCCAAGCCTTGGTCTCCCACTCATGCTTTCTCTGTCATCAAATCAACTACTCCATGGTGCCTTAGGACTCGTTCTATCAACCTTTCGCTAGCTTTAGCCAAGCTGTGCTGTAAAGCTCTTTTCTGCACGATTCTGTTCATAACCATCTTATTAGTTTTTGGTAGACACATCAAATCTCCAGCATTCCTCTGTAGCATCACATATCAAAGGCTTCTATTCTGTTCTTGTCTGTAATCTTGATTGCCACACTTCACTTCCATATAAGGCTGCAATTCGACAAATGCATTCAAAGACAAAAAAAGTCACCACACAGGAATAGCACTGAAATAGGTATATGTAATGTATATGTACAGATAAACAACTGATTATAATTTCAGAAAAATTGGTTGATTTATTGAAGAGAAAGAGCTTCACAAATTGAGCAAGTCATTAACACGTAGGTCCGTCTCTACCCCTTATGCAAGTAGTTAATCGGCTTGGCAGTGACTGGTAAAGTTGTTGGGTGTCCTTTTGAGGGATATCGTGTCGAATTCTGTTCAATTACCGCGTTAGATCGTCAAAATTCCAAGATGGTTGGAGGGCACAGCCCATAATGCTCCAAACGTTCTACAGTTGGGAGAGATCTGCTTGCTGAACAAGGTGAGATTTGCAAACGCGAAGACAAACAGCAGAAACTCTTACCGAGTGCGACGGGAATTATCTTGCCGAAATGTAAACCCAGGATGGTTTCCATAAAGCACAACATACGGGGTTTAGAATATCGTCAACGTACCGCTGAGCTGTAAGGGTGCAGCGGATGACAACCATAGGGATCCTGCTATGAAAAGAAATGGCCCCCGGGCCATTGCTCCTGGTTGTCGAACCGTATGGCGGGCGACAGTGAAATTGGTTTCACACCACTCTCTGCGGCATCTTTAAACACATCTTCGTTGCTCATTGGGTCTAAATCCGAAGCGGGATTCATCTCTGAAGACAATTCTACTCCAGTCAATGAGATTCCAGGCCGAAGACGTCTCTGGAGAAGTCCAGGATAGTGGTCGGATAACAAACACTGTCGTCCGCCATATGGCCCAACAACCAGGATCGATGATCTGGGCCATTTAATTTCATAGCAGGACCCCTTCGGTTGTCATCTGTGGCACTTTTACAGCACAACGGTTGGTCGACGGTATTCTACGCCCCGTTTTGTTGCCCTTCATGGCAAGTCAATCTGGCCTTACATTTTAGCCCAAACACGGCGAGAGTAGTTTCTACTGCTTGTCTTTAAGCGTACCAAACTCTACCTTGTCCAGCAAGCTCGCTGGAACTCCCCCGAAATGAGAATGTTTGGAACGTTATGGATAGTGCCCTCCAACCTTCTCGGGATTTTGACGGTGTAACTAGTCAGTTGGACAGAATTTGGCACAATATAACTCGGCAGAACATCCAACAACTCTATCAATCAATTCTAAGCCGCATAATTGCTTGCATAATGGTCAGAGGTGGACCAATGCTTTATTCATTTGCTCAATTTATCAAGCTGTTTCTCTTGAATAAAAGTCATCCAGTTTCTCTGGATCTGTAATCATTTGCTTGTCTGTACATGTACCTCATCACATCTACCGATTTCCATCCCATTCTAATGATAGCTTCGTGTTGCACCTGTTTTTTTCCCTTGAGAGTGTAGTTACAGAAAAAAGAGTAACATTTAAATTTATATTAGAAGTTAGCATTTTTCACTTTTTCACTAAATTCGTACTTGGTATTGCCAGTCCACATTTTATATCCTGTTTTACTTCTGTCATCGTCAGCCATTTTGTACCGAAAACTAAAATTCAACCTACGCTTTTAGCGGTTGATTTGCTGCGCTAGTTCTTTGAACATGACCTGATTTAATTAGGATACATTCCATTAGCCGCTGTTTCACTTTTGTTTATATTGATCTTACAACGTCCTTGCGAGACGCTATCCATTCCATTTATCTGATTTCCAGGTCCTCTGTCGTTTCTAATAGAATTAAGACGTTATCTCTGAATCTTAAAGTTGATGTTTCTTTTCCCTGAACTTTAATTCATTTTCGAACATCGTCTTCGGGTACCCTTATTGCTTGCACTATGTTAGGGTTTAACGACGGTGGGGTTAAGTTTCTTTCCAGCTGCTTTTTACTACGGAAATTTATGCAACAGCTTTCCCTTGTTCACTTGTTATATAAAAAAGAAAATTTCAGTAAGATATATTTTTAAAAAATTTAATACGCATACTTTATATTTGTATTAACATAACCACATAAAATTTCACTAAGAGTTGTTCCATTAACTTTCAGAAGCGATCGTTAAAACACAAAAGGATAAAATATTTTGAAAACAACTTCTGATAATTACTGAAGTTGTTTAATATTCTATTTAAGTCTACAGTTTTCAGACACTCTTTATTCTCTTTCGCAAACGAAAAGAAGTCATGCAAACATTTTCCCTATAAACAAATGCAAATAAAATGGTAAGTTGTTCAATTTACTTGCAGTGGGGTGCTTAAGTACAACCAATAACGAAACTATAACAGGATCATTATCAGGTTGGGGGACTGATGACCTTAGCTGTTTAGTCCCCCTTAAACATCCCAACAACCACCACCACCATTATCAGGTGTCGATTCGACAGTACATCCAGCGAAATATTTTCCTTAAAATAGCGTAGGAAGAAGGTGTGGGAAAGAAAACACACTAATACGAAAAGCGTTCTTTTGTGATTTTTATGGAAAAAGTTATTTCAGAAACAGATGTTGTTTTATAAATGGAAGGTTTAACATCAATTGGTTTCTTTAGAGGCGTTGGAGATGACACGAAATCACACATTATGGGCGCATGTCCTCTACAGGGTGGTCAGAAACAGTGTGAAGAGCTTGTAGGGTTTTTGCAGGAATTTCTAATCGTTATTGAATTGTGTAGGTTCTAAAATTTCCAAAAATAACACCTCTTTTAGGAAAGTTACATCTACAGAAGAAAGTTCGTAGCTGCTCCTAGTTTTGCTTGTTCCTCTTTGTCGTTCACGGCGAAAAGACGTCAATAAAGACACCATTTACTTTTTCACATCGTTTATATTGCTTTCTGATTGCGGTTCGTAGGGACAGTAAAACTCTATCAGCTATAATTGTCTCTCCATATTTCGCTCTATACTCCAGTATTTTTGAACACAATAAATAGAAATCCTTAGGGAGCAGGGAAGAGACTGACTTCTGAAACTTAAGTTTTTTCGGGACAAGTCGCACTCAGTACATTCTGTTGTCTGGTATCGCTCTTTAATTTAACAACCACTTACTGTACTTTAAACTATATATTCCAGAGTTTCTGACGATGTTCGTGTTAAATTAACGAGCGAAACCTGTTAATAAAACACAGTAAGTGCGAGAGGCGACTGTCCTGAAAAAATTAGATACATGACCGTTCTAGAGCTACAACAAATCGCTACTAAACCAACGAACATTCGACCGGCGTTCACACTAGGACAGCGGTCCCAACGCAACCAAAAACAACGGTTTGATGTTATCGCCAGTAGACCAAACCGCAACCAAGGCCAACCGCTTCGTTGGCTCCGATTTGCGCCCGTATATGCAAAGCAAATCTCGACCTACGAAACGGTTGGCTGTCGTTCGTTGGCCTATATAGTGTATACGCGCCTTAAAGTTATGACTGATGTAACACATGGTCATTCCTTTGAAGACAGCGCACAGATTGCACTTACCCTGCGCTGGGTAGTGCATTTTACCGTGAGCGTTCACTAGCCAGGCGGCGAGCAAGCGTGAGCGCTCGTGTTCGCCTAACCACCTCTGAACATGCCTGGTGTAGATGACAGTGCTGGAGGCTTAGCCTTCGGCTCGGGTTCGGTACTTAGTACCGCGCTATGTCCAATTTTTGTACAACACTTTTGTTTGGTTTTAAGAAACTAAAAGAAGAACGCGTTTGGCGACTTTTGTGTCAGGTCAGCCTCTTGAATTTGCACGCGCAATGCTAATTAACTCAGAAAGGCGCAAGGTATTTAATTTTTTTCTTAAGAGTTATTTCTTAGCACAACTACCCGGCGACACCCTTAAAAGTTTTTCAGTCTTTTCTGACCATCCTGTAGAGACACGTCCGGGAACTGATAATTGTACGAGTACATCCTGCTTTGCGGGTGAAGTGTGGTGCCGGTTGCAGTTTGGCTGTACTCATGAAAGTTTCTCGGTTCTCGGATGTGTGTTCGATTCCTTATGTTCGTCGAGAACAGAGTTTTCGATTTCGTAAAGTTGTCGATTCTGGCATCGTTGCTTTATACTGGTATCGCATTTAGGGGTGTCTGCATGTACCGCAGCCACTCGGCTATAGTTTGTTCAAGTGAGTGAGGTGGTGGTCCGGTTGGCCGCAGGATGAGAACCTGCAGAGGATCCGCGAGGAGGAGGCGCGCCACCGCGAGATGACGGACAAGTTCCAGAAGATGCTGGCCGAGGTGAGCGCGCAGGTGCACGTCAACAACAGCAGCACCAGCCAGCTGCGCGACGACAACTGCGAGCTGCAGCGACGCTTCCAGCAGCTTGTGGAGCAGCAGCGCCTCCGCGACCAGGTGCGTCACCTCCTCCATAGTTGACACTACCTTCACACAACAACATTCGTAGAGAGCTTTATTTCACAAATTATAAACTTACACACAGTTTCCTTACAATAACAGCAAACATTTCCATTTATAAACAAGCACTTCCGCCAATAACCAGTCATTCGCAGGAGACACATTGCTAAACACCTCCTCTAGCCTTCATAAAGGCCTCAGTCGCACGAGGAAGAGTGTCTACAAGTTTTTTTCCAGCTATGCTATATTCAGTCTAAGGCACTATCTGTTGTTTAGACCCAGTAGAACTACGAAATTGCGGGCATGTTGATTGATACGTTTCACCTTCTGTTCCAAATACCACCAGAAATTTTCCATCGGAAATGAGGCCAGTTGACTTTGTCGGAAAGCCGAGCTGCAAGAGTCTTCGTCAAACTGGAATATATGCGTGCAGTCCTATGTGAAAACTGCTGATTTCCTCTTCTTGCCGGTGGTGTCCACAGCACTCCCACCGCGAAGGTGTAGAAAGATCAGCACTTGGTCACCAAGAATGTTACACTAAATATATTTTTATGCCCATGGTAGCCTGAATGAGTGGGCCCAAATCTTAGCTCGAAAAACAATTATGAAAAAATCACAGAACCTCTGGCCTGAACTACACCCTCCACCCATCACAGGTTCAAACGCCTCATCTAGCAGTCAGTGCACTCGATGCCTTGCACCATTTGAAAAGAGAAAACTGCACTATTATAGGGCAAATGCAGAACCGCAGATCCTGTCAACACACTGTTGAAACAGTCATTATGCCCTCAGCGACCACTAATGGGAATTTTACAAAAACCCAATACCCTTCTTTCCGCGTTTCAGAAATATTAGTTTGCCGCTTTCCCTTGTACATCTTCTGAGATGATTCTGAGTATCACACACCAAGCCAGTAATAGGAGCATTCAGTCAGTATTACACTATACCATTTTTCAACCGATTGTCACCTGTTTCGACACCTATCCAGATGTGCACTTGGCGTTGTTGATCACGTGGACCTTTCACTGGTGTGACGGTATAGTTGCTCACATGCAAACTGTTGCTGCGTTGCAGTCCCTCCTAGACACTGGAATGTCCTGTTGTTCTTTCAGGTCAGTCTGGTACAGCGTCTAGGAGGATGTTAGAATTTGTGTGGCCACTGATGTCATTCACATTGTAGCATACATACGATTTGGTCCCTCGTACAACTACACCCCCCAGTTACAATCATACAGACCAATTATACACCGTCTATAAAATGGTGAAAGCACCCATTCTGTTTGCATTGGCCCCACAAATTTGTGTAACAAATAAACACATACGTCTCCTCATAGGCAGCGTTATCTAAGCTGAGACAGATTTGACTTAAACAGCAACTACAGGCTGCATCTGTGGGATCATTATGGCGTCGAGACCAGAGCAGCGCTGAACAGAACAAGCCAGCGCTAAAGGGACCAGAAGTATTCACTCAGCACCGACCACCCTCTTCAGACAACTCTGGAAGCATTCGGCCGTTCTCAAGTCACAGATAGCAGCACTAGCCACAAGTTTCAGCATTCGAAGTAACTATACGCAAAAGCTCTCATCACTTGTCGACCAGTTCCAGTGATCTTGGAGTATGTACCCTACATAATACTTCCATGCCCCCTAGTTGTTGCAACTGTTGTCCTACTGACGTATGTTCCTCACACACTACTCGCAACTACATAATGATCTTCTTATTACATAAGATCTGTGTTGCTGTATCTCATAATTATCAGCATCGCACTAAATTTCCATAATTAATTTAAATAACCAATTCCTTAATAGTAATGCAGCCTACGTTTTCTTTAGTGTACTGTATGTGGGAGAGGATTTGATGGCAGCTCGTATGTTCCAGCAAGTGGAGAAGATGTCGAAGCAGCTTGAGCTGGAGACGCAGCTGCACAACGCCCAGATGGCAGAGCTGAGGATGCAGGCCAACCTGGAGAAGGAACAGCTGCTCAGGGAGAAGCAGCAGCTGCTCAACGTGAGTACCACTCTCCATCAGCACTGAGCCTCTCGACACACCACGGAATTCACAGTTTCGCCATTTAGCAGCGACGTGGTCGTTGAGATCCTCCATTTACGTAGTGTTCAGTGACTATGATGGATATGCATGTTGTCAGGGGATCATAATAGGCCAGGAGGTAACTGCACACACTTCAGACAGGAGAAATATTACTCTGTAATGTTCATGAACATTTGAGTACAAGATCACCACTGGGCTACACCAATAATTAAGACATGATGTCTGCACTTCGAATTACGAACATTTATTGAATATCATTCTTTAGCGAGTAGCATATGAAACGCGAATCTGTGAGCGATCTCAATAGTACATGCTGCCACGCAAAATATTACTTAAACTGTGTTATTGTACATAATCTTCTAAGATTAAAGTATCACTGAGGACAATTCATTGCCCATGGAACGCTCATAGTTAAATTCCGAAAAAACTTTAAATGAAATAATTGCATTCTCTAGCGGTTTAGCCGAACAAGTAGCATGACCCAAGAGTCCCACAGTCTTTCTACAAGGATCTCAGCAAAGCGCATTAGCACTCACCCCCAGGTCCGTCCTTACATTTAATTCATAAACGACCTATAATGTAAATAAATTTAGGCTACCATCTTAAACTGGCGATTAAAAAATGCGAGAATCGTATTACACTTCTGGACATTGAAACTGCTACACCACGAAGGCGAAAGACACTAGCATCAAATTGGCAGGCAGTGTACTACATATTTGGATTTGCAGATGTTACGCATTTTAGCCCAACTGCATAGAATAGGTAGGAGTGACGTCACTGATATTCTGTATATAAGGAAAGATTACACAGTGAGCTTCTAATTGAGAAATCGCATTTGAATGTTGCTTCGTGAGATCATGTTGTGGCCTCTACCAGCATATGCTGGAAGTTGGCAATAGCTGCATTGTAGCCAGTTTGAACAGCTGCTCACATAGTTCGGGATGCCGTGACTGTCATGCCAACCTGGAATCAGTAGATTCAGGAGAGCCTTGCTAAACTTCATGGAGGATCACATCAGTTCCACACGACTATCGCCCGAGAGGATGTATATTGTTCACTCGGCCGTGCAGGATCGTACAGCAGCTTCATGTACCTGGAGTCAAGAAACGGTCTTGGTTAATCCAAGACAAGTATCCACAGGTACAGTGCGGTGACGTCTGAAGCACCATGGACTGGCAGCGTGGCGACCTCTATTGGGGCTTCTCTTAACGCCTCAGCAGAGGGATGCGCGCCGACATTACTGCGCCCAACGTCAGCACTGGATGAAAGCTTGCCACCACGTCGGCTTTTCAGACGAGTCCTCTGTGGTGTCGTCCGAATAGCAAGGTGTCAAGGCAAGATTGGTACCGCGTGACGAAGCCACCAGTTGGCACAGCCGCTGCCACACGTAGTGATGATTCGAGTGACAACGGCCTAGCCATGCCACACGCCACTGCATCAGCTTACTTGCTTACGCCTGAGCACAACGCCGCTCATTCATCGCCGAAGACGACAGAATCGTCTTTCTACTGAGCCAGCAGTGCGATAGTTACGTTAAACAGAACTCTGCCTTAATGTCTATCGTCAGTTGTACTGTATGAGCAGGGAATAGTATCTTGTCCCGTATGAAGTGATACGTTAATCTCCAGTGGCAGCAATAAATACACTGAGTGCTGGATGGTGCACAATTCAACTTGTGCACCATCTTTATAATGACCTTATCGTCGACAGTTCGTTAAACTCCAATTTCTGTTGGTAAACTATGATGGTACAGCTGGCTTATGGAAGGATTTATGGGTAATTTCTTGTGGGTGCCTTGCGAAAAGTAGACCTCACACACCAAGGAAGGCATAACAAAGACAGTAAGGAACAGATCGAACAGTGTGTCCCATTCAGTGTGGCAACATAACTGACACCAGGGCACAGAGCTATTCAATCCTCCTCCTCCCTCCATTTCCTTCTTTCCTCAATTCCCCCCTCCACTCTCGCCATTAGGTTGCCGACATTTCCCATTTCTGTGTAATCCTCATCGTTTCTTAGCCTGTTCACACGTTCAGTGTGATCAACGTTGCAACAATATCGCGATTCCTTTTTCATTTGTTGATCACTGAGAAGCGGTAACAAACAAAACAAAGCCAAAATAAAGTCTTCATTCGATCGCTGTCCTCGCTCACTTGGTATAACGAGAGTGGTTCAATGTAGTAGCCAAAAACTAGGAACAATCGTCTCAGTAGCAAGGACAGGTAGGTTTTATGGAGCTTTCGCTCAACACATTTCACTGTGAATTGCCTCCAGATTTCCTTTCATACATCTCTGCCCCGTTCCATTTTATTGCCCTCTGATCTATGCCCTTCTTCTACCTACTATTATCATTACTTCTACTTTTACTTCCTGCTCCTCCTACTACCATCACTACTTCTACTTACCCTTCATCTTTTCTTTCGCCTTTCTTAAATTTTGATACAATTGTGTTCGGGGCATGCGCTCGTGCTGACGTAACTTACAGCAGGCGAGAGATCTCTCTGACAGTTACAGTGGACTTGGCGCGGCAGCATCGCGCGCCTACCTTAATCAACGCGTATCGCGATCCTAAATGCCAACGCCACACTGTTGTCGTAGCCCTACGCACGACCCTTTTTTTAGCAGCAGCTGTTTACGCTTCACAGTTGTCAGCTGGCAATAGCACTACCAGCTGCCGATCATACTATAGTTAGGCCACTGGCCCCTTATGGTGAGCCGAGTTTATGGAGCCTGCCTGTTGTCCAGACTGGGAGAGGAGGCGCTGAGTGTGTGTGGTGGTGTTGCAGGACGTGATGAAGTACGAGGAACAGGTGCACGCCATGGAGCAGACGGAGGAGAACCTGCGCAGCCAGCTGGCGCTCTACGCCGAGAAGTTCGACGACTTCCAGACCGCCATGACGCGCAGCACGTCCGTCTTCAACAAGTTCAAGGAGGACATGGAGAAGGTGAGCGAAATCGATCTGCTCTCGCAACGTTTCTCTTGTCGCAACATCTGTCCACGAAAAGACCCATAAAATTTTGGTACGTATACGAACAGATACCGAACCGAATTGGGGAGAAGAGACTGTTGTAGCACAATATGACTGAAAGAAGGTGAGGTGTAACCGCCTTGCACAGAAAATAATTCAAAGTAAACAGCTTTACGAAATAATAATTTTGTCAGTATTAGCTCTAATAAATGTTCTTAAAGTTGGTTGGGTGTGACTCAGTTTGCTCAAAATAGTAAACGTTGTCCAGAACTTATCTTCATTTCGATGCTTCGCTGCAGATGATACCTCCTGTAAGTTTTTAAGTGAAGATGGGCCAAAGAAGACCGGTGTTCTCAAAAGATGTGAATAGTCAGTTATTATTTCAGGTGTACAATTATTACACCACACGGTGTTCTCAAGATCTTCCATCGTACTGGGCCCACGACACGATTTCTCGCGCTCCTTATTCACTCCAACAACTGATGTACTGTTGCGTATAGTAAACTGGCTAGTGATAATTACAGAACTTGTTGATAATTACAAAAAATGTTATCATCCAGTGGTTACAATTGAAATGCATGAAATAAGATACAATGACAGTTACACTTATATTGTTCTCATGGAAAAATGAGTGAAATCACGCGAGTAAACCATGCCGATTCCATTTGTATTAATTACATGAAATTATATTATACCAAATATTCCTACCATATTTCCTGTTCCAAATATCTGTACATATTTTTTCGCGTGAATAGAATTTTAATAAATACCGCAGCCAAAATAAACACTTTGTGTACATTATTAATCTGGTTACGTTGTATGAATTACAATAAATATGTATCAATTAGATGGTATGTTGGCCTACAGCGTAATAAGCTGACAGGATGAGAAATAGTGTTTTTAAGGTTTCAAACACTATAATTACAATATATTTCATATCTCTTTTGTTACTCGAGTGTTCGTAAATGGTAAGTCCTAACTGCAACTGAACAAATTGACAAGACATTCCTACCAACGGACGGAAGTAATATTAGTGAGTACTTCGATGTGAAGTTGTTTAAAATTGTTACATAGCTCAAATCGCGAAATTGCTTTTATGGGTCCTGATCAATTAATAGTTTATCATGCACTCCAAATTAGCTTCGACATCGTAAGAAGAATGAGCTGTTCGTTTCAAAGGTATCGTTTGATCGGATACATTCAGAGGCATCAGTGAATAGATAGTTTGATGACGGAAGTTTGGGGGTAAAAATTATAAAGGGAGACAAAGGCTTGTCAAGTTGTAGTTGCAACAGTATGACAGTAATTAATATTTAGTTTCTGTTTACGGAAACACCTCACAGCTAATATAACTTAAGCTCATAGCAACTGTTCATGGGGCTCGTGACTGAACGAATTTGTGTTTTTGTATAAAGCAATTTCAAAATTCCTCAGGTAACTTTTGGGGAATAAAGTAGTAGGAAAACTTCTATCACGGAAATGGCAGGGAATTGTAGATGTTACAAGCTATATCACAGTATACTTTTCAGTTGGCTGCTTTAGGGCAACTCTAAATGCATGGGCTTGCTGACAGCCCAGCAGGAGAAAACATTAGTCAGGGAAAGCCGCCAGTTACAGGCTGTGACCAGAGCTGCTTCCAACAAAAAACCAGACGTCGTTCGTGAGCCACAGGTGGAACCAACAAACCACATGAGTTAAGGCGAGACAATGAGAAAAGCGGGAAACAGCGTTCCTCAATTTACAAGCAGGTATAGGTCTTTGTTCAGAATGGTATTGCTAAGGGAAATTCAGAAAATGGAGGGAGCACACTTCGATTTTAGATCGTGTAAATAACGAAGCTGTCTTAAGTTTTGATAGGTTTTTCCTATTACAATGCTTACAAAATTGCATGGAGAGCATGTACTTCTCAAATGTATCTCTCTGAATTTCTTGCAAGTTAAATGCAAGAAACACTGTACTTTGCAACTATTTCTGTTTCTGATTGATATTAATATTAAAAAGACTGTTATTAAATTCCACAATTATAATAATGATAATAATAATAATAATGATTGTATATCGCTTGTTTGCTATATGAATTGTAATGTTAACTAAGGCTGTTTGGTTAGATGTAAGAGAGGTCTCTGTCGATGGATTGTAGAAATCTGTTGTGTAGCTTCGTCACTGCACTTGACGAGATTAACAGATGGAAAACGGTGTACGATTATTACGTAGGACAACTTTTATTGAAATAGGTAGTTGATTTCCAACGATGATGACAAGCGATACTGCAATTCTGTCATTCCGTTTGGGAATTTTAAAACTTGTGGCTTTCCTGCACAAATTGCCTGTCTCCTGGACCTTTAAGCATCAGAAGTTGCACCCTCTAGATAGTGTTCCGATAGTGGCTTATCTTAGTCTTAGTGAGAGGTGGAAGAACTACGGAAGAGTAATAGAGTAACTGCCATTGAATTCAGAATCTGAATAATTGACCTCAGACACGTGGAAAATGGTGAGGCAGCCTTCACAGTATAGAAGCAGCCATGAATCCACGATAGTGGATAACTAAAGTCGCTAAAAAGTTATCCACTGGGAAACGAATACATAAAACAGACAAAAAATGACGAAGGAAGTTTGTTACAGTGTTTAGCGAAAAATTACTAGGTGTATAAAGAGTGTGTATTAATCGGAAGGAAATAAATAAATACTTACTGAGCCGTGAGAGAGGAACTCACGAAAATGAGGACACGGGCATGTGAGCGTGTTGGTTACAACAAAAGCATCAGTCAGCCGGCACTCGAATGTTCGTAGGATCAGACAGGAGTACAGGTTGTTACAGCGATCGCCCAAATAGCGCACACGCTCTAGAAATGTGACCAAATTCCTACCATGAGTTTCTCGTACACATCTGACTTCAAGGTGATGAAGTCCAGCACGTGTTGCAACTAAAATGGTGGTACACTTGCACGGCAATCTTCACGATGGACCAAAATGAGCCAACTGCGACTAGATATTTCTTGCGAGTGGACTTGAGAGCGCGTGTTGCTTGGTTTTATTTCTTCGGGGGACAGACAGTAGAATAACTACACCGGTAAAAAGTAGTTCCTTGCAGGCAACTTCGCTTGGGAGACAACGCTGACCCTCCTGTGGCATTTCAGCTAGAGTTGCGTGGGAGACTTCCTGGCTTTTAAGTTGGCCATTCTTCATTGACGCCAGCCCAACGCCCCCATGGGTAAAAGGACTCCTTATGCGGAACCGTGGCGGCGAAGCAAGTTTGAACTATGGACTATTGTACTAAATTCATTTGCAGAAATCTAAAAATTATGCAGATCTCATCGGCAACACATCAGTGGGTTCGAATCACAGGGAAAATTACATTTCTGGAGGAAATTTGCCTATAAAACCTATGAACACGATAATTATGTATTCAGTCAAACAATTATTGCACTCGTTTGGTTCGTAATCTCTTCTACAATTCGAACCTGTGCTTGAATTCTACGCGGTCCAGTCTCACTGATGTGACCACGGCATATGTTAGACGTCAGCGTGCAATAACTACTCACATATGCCAGGGGCAGCATTAGCAGTGGAAGGTATGTAAACTGTGTTGGGTGGGATGTAGAAAACAGTGCAGTGTCGTAATACGGAAACGGGGCGATTTATCTGACGTCCAATAGGGTATGATCATTGGCATTGAGGCCAAGGGTTGAAGCACTTCCGAAACGGCTAAGTTTGTTAACTGTTAGGGTGCCACCGTGGCTAAATTATACCGTACATGACAAAGTATCACTATCCAAGACCGGTGCCAAGGTGACTGCGGTGCATCATAGGCCTTAAATGACAGAGGTGGACGACGGCTGCGGATATGTGTGCCGGCGAATAGATCTGCGAGTGTTGGGCAGATGACTGCTCAGATAAATAAAGGGGCTACGAACTGTCTCCCCTCAACGACCGTTCAATGAACGTTGTTGCGTATGGGCCTCCACAACAGGCGTTTGTTTCCTTGCACCCATGCTGACTGCCATTCATCGGCGACGAAGGCTGGAATTTGCATGCCAGCAGCAGCAATGGACGTCCACGGAGTGGCGTTTTCAGGTGAATCTCGTTATACGTCGGTACCTTCTAGAGTTTCACTGACTCTCCTCCTGCACGTCTCATGGCGATCCACGATGCAAAATGTGGTTATTCGGGCTTTCGACAGGTGGTCACATTAGTGTGACTTGACAGTGTGTATTAACTGTTTCGCCGGCCGGTGTGGCCGTGCGGTTCTAGGCGCTTCAGTCTGGAACAGCGTGACCGCTACGGTCGCAAGTTCGAATCCTGCCTCGGGTATGGATGTGTGTGATGTCCTTAGGTTAGTTAGGTTTAAGTAGTTCTAAGGTCTAGGGGACTGATGACCACAGATGTTAAGTCCCATAGCTCTCAGAGCCATTTGAACCATTTTTTTTATTAACTGTTTCTCAACTTTTTCCTGGTAAAGACTGGACGATAGAAAATGTTCATAGCTTGAAGGCCCTGATCCATCCATTTGAAATAAATAAATAAATAACCACTGATGTAAATAAATTATTATTGCTCGTATTATTATATAGTTTTCTATGTACGTTATTGTTGTTATTATTATTATCTTCTTTCTTTTCTCAGACGTTATGTCTGGTCAAAAATGGAAAGTGACGCGGACCTTGATCAAGCGTCACTTTCTTTTAACTGTATGGTATATGTTATATTGCATTTAGGAACTTTCGGGTAATTGAACATGTATCAATAATTACGGATTTCTGTAGTTGTATATATAAGTTTGGATGTAGCTGTATTGCATTGATGTACTGATGGATATTGTGTGGTATGACTCCTGTAGTTGATAGTATAATTGGTATAATGTCAACTTTATCCTGATGCCACATGTCCTTGACTTCCTCAGCCAGTTGGATGTATTTTTCAATTTTTTCTCCTGTTTTCTTTTGTGTATTTGTTGTATTGGGTATGGATATTTCGATTAGTTGTGTTAATTTCTTCTTTTTATTGGTGAGTATGATGTCAGGTTTGTTATGTGGTGTTGTTTTATCTGTTATAATGGTTGTGTTCCAGTATATTATTATTATTATTATTGTTGTTATTATTATTAGTCGTCTTTAAATATGAAGATTCTGTTGCACATAACAAGTGGAGTTGACATATTCTGTTGGTTTGGCAGAGGACCTCCCCCAAATGGTACCCTGCACCCACGTCATATTGCTGAGCAGCAGCACTGTGCTATTTTGCAGATGAGCAAGAAGATCACGCAGCTGGAGAAGGAGACAGCGTCGTGGCGGAGCCGCTGGGAGAAGAGCCACGAGTCGCTCCAGCAGATGGCGGGCGAGCGGGACCAGCAGGGTCGGGAGCTGGAGCGCGTCACGCGGCAGTCGGCGCAGCTGGAGAAGCTGTGTCGCACGCTGCAGGCCGAGCGACAGCTGCTCATGAGCCAGCTCGCCGCCGTCCCAGGTCAGGCCGCACGTCCCAAACTGCGGGGTTCACTTACTCCATAATATGCAGCACCATTACGGTGATTCCTACTTAAAAACTTGATTTTATTCTTTGTGCTACACCCTACTTCTGATCGATTCACAGTAACAAAGTTGTATGTAATTTGGGCTCCATCGGAGAAGAAGGGATGCTCGTTCCATTTGGAAAGACAAGAAATCACATTAGAACGTAATTTATCTCAAAATCTATTGTTGAGTATTTGGTGATCAACGAATACTAATATTACACTCTAATACAAAAAAGAGAGAAAGAGAAGCACCACAAAGGAATTATCAGAATGGGACAGATATTGGAAGATGTAATGTACTGGGTGATCAAAAAGTCAGTATAAATTTGAAAACTTAATACACCACAGAATACTGTAGATAGAGAGGTAAAAATTTACACACATGCTTGGAATGACATAGGGTTTTATTAGAACAAAAAAAGTACACAAAATGTCCGACAGATGGCGCTGGACAGCAAAACTGCCACCGTGACGGGTGAGAGGTACGCCGATGGGTTACAGAATCGCATCATCCCCAGCCTGGCTGATAAACACCTGCTGGAATGTACGATGTTTATGCAGGATGGCGCTCCACCCCATATTGCTAGACGTGTGAAAGATCTCTTGCACGCGTCGTTTGGTGGTGATCGTGTGCTCAGCCGCCACTTTCGTCATGCTTGGCCTCCCAGGTTCCCAGGTCTCCGTCCGTGCGATTATTGGCTTTGGGGTTACGTGAAGTCGCAAGTGTATCGTGATCGACCGACATCTCTAGGGATAGAGAAAGACAACATCCGATGCCAATGCCTCACCATAACTTCGGACATGCTTTACAGTGCTGTTCACAACATTATTCCTCGACTACAGCTATTGTTGAGGAATGATGGTGGACATTTTGAGCATTTCCTGTAAAGAACATCATCTTTACTTTGTCTTACTTTGTTATGCTAACTATTGCTATTCTGATCAGATGAAGCGCCATCTGTCGGACATTTTTTGAACTTTTGCATTTTTTTGGTTCTAGTAAAACCCCATGTCATTCCAAGCATGTGTGTCAATTTGTACCTCTCTATTTACATTATTCCGTGATTTATTCAGTTTTCAAATTTATACTGACTTTTTGATCACCCAGTACATGTGCAAATGAACAATGATTACAATTTCAGAAAAATTTGATGAATATCCAAGAGAAAGAGCTTCACCAATTGAGCAAGTCAATAATGCATTGGTTCACTTGTGACCCTTGTGCAAGCAGTTATTCGGCATGGCATTAATTGATAAGAGTTTTTGGGAGCCCTCCTAAGGGATATCGTGCCGAATTCTGTCCAATTGGCGCGTTAGATCGTCAAAATTCCGAGCTGGTTGGAGGGCCATGTTCGAAACGTTTGCAACTGGAGAGAGATCCGGCGACCTTGACTGTCATGGCAAGGCTCGGTAAGCACGAAGACGAGCAGTAGAAACTCTCGCTGTGTTATCTTCTGAAATGTAATTGCAAACGGCAACAAAACGGGGCTCAGAATATCGTCGACGTACCACTGTGCTGTAAAGGTGCCGCAGATGACAACCGAAGGGGTGCAGCTACGAAGTAAAATGGCACCCCGGACGGTCTCTCCTGGTTGTTGGGCCGTATTCCGGGGGGCGGTCGGGTTGATATCCGACCGCTGTCCCAGGCATCTCCAGACACGCCTCCGGCCTGGAACCTCATTGACTGGAGTACAGTTGTAGCACATCGAACTGAGCCCTGATGAGCAGCGATGACGTGTCTGGAGAAGCCCCGGACGGCCGTGGGACACCAACCTGACTGTCGCCCGCCAGACGGCCCGACAACAGGCACTGATGGTTTGGTGTACCATTTGATTTCATAGCAGGAGCCCTTTGGTTGTAATCCAGGGCACCGTTACAGCACAGACGTACGTCGACGATATTGCGCGTTCTGTTGTGCTGCCTTTCATTGCAAGCCATCCGAGGCTTACATTTCAGCAATATAATGCGCGCCCACACACAGCGAGACTTTCTCCCGCTTGTCTTCGTGCTTGACAAGCCCTACCTTGGCTGGCATGACTGCCGGATCTCTCCACAACTGGGGAACGTTTGGAGCATTGTAGGTGGTGCCATACAACCAGCTCCAGGTTTTGACGACCTAACGCGCCAATTGGACAGAATTTGGCATCATATCCCTCAATAGGAAATCCAACAACTCTGTCACTCAATGCCAGGCCGAATAACTGCTTGCATAAGGGCCAGAAGTGGACCTACGTGGCCGCGCGGTATTAGCTGAGCGGTCTCAGGGGCTGCAGTCATGGACTGTGCCGCTGGTCCCGGCGGAGGTTCGAGTCCTCCCTTGGGCGCGCGCGCGCGCGCGTGTGTGTGTGTGTGTGTGTGTGTGTGTGTGTGTGTGTGTGTGTGTGTGTGTGTGTGTGTGTTTGTCCTTAGGATAATTTAGGTTAAGTAGTGTGTAAGCTTAGGGACTGATGACCTTAGCAATTAAGTCCTATAAGATTTCACACACATTTGAGCATTTTTGGACCTACGTGTTACTGACTTGCTCAATTTGTGAAGCTCTTTCTCTTGACTAAACCATCCAACTTTTCTGAACTTGCAGTCATTTGTTTTCGTGTATATGTACTTCACAGCTACCAATTTCTGTCCCATTTGGATAATTCTTTCCTGGCGCATCGTTGTGTTTTGTGTTAAAGCGTATTTTAATTGTGTTTTTAATGTCGCTGTATTAGTCCATAAAACTTCTAGAGCCTAAAGAATTTCAACAGTAATGTTTGCGGAAATGGCAGCACCCTGAAGGAATACTTTAATCACACCAAAAACCTATAGGCTGCGTAGATTAGTGGAGCCATAGTAAGTGATGAAAACTGCAGAGAAATGGCTTGCACGTAAGCCCGGTAGCAACTCCTTGTCCGTGGGCACGCAGGTGAGTGTTGCGATGTCACACAAATTGGAAATGTGCAAGCAAGCGCCGGTATGCCTTGACATTGTCAAAGGGTGCAGTATTACGATATCGGCTTGTGAGCGAGTTCGAACGAGGCAGAATGGCTGGTCTCCAGGAAGTGAGTTTGCCCTACCCTGCCATTGCAGCTCTTACAGGACACTCTGCTTTGACACTGATGCATTTGAGTAACAAATGAATAGAAGAGCGTTGTATACCGCGACGAGAGGGTACTGAACCATACGATATGACCACGGTATGGGACGACAGCCATTTTGTACATATGGCTGAAACATGCAGAACAGCTTTTTCCACAGTGTTGATTTGATGTGGAGCACTGAAATGGCTGTGAGCATGTATGAAACGGTTCAGCGCCGTCAGCTGAAATCTGGATTATTATTATTGTTATTATTATTATAGTATCCGACGGTGATTGGAATTTTCGCCTAGCCAAAGTGCCGATAGGGGAAACACGCCAGAGCTACTCGGGCACTAGACTACAACCACGGATAGTGCTCGCGCACTGCGAAGCCGCCATGCCGAGCTCGTGAGGTGCCGCCGCCATCTTACGAGTGTTTACTTCTAAACGCTGCAGCCAGGCTATTACTGGTCTCTCTATCTCTCTCTCTCTCTCTCTCTCTCTCTCTCTCTCTCTCTCTCTCTCTCTCTCTCTCTCTCTCTCTCTAGTCACTGAAGCTTTTAGCTATGAGCCGTTGAATAGCACGGTTTTGACCTTGCCTGGTTTACGTTTGAACTTTGGATTGCTCTCTGGATTGTTATGTACGCTTAAGACGACTTTGCTACGTTCTGGACTTTTTTGGTTATTCGTTCACTTCATGATCTCCTCAGTAATTTATCTTTTAGAACCGCGTGCTTTGTTCCATTGGTCTCTCTGTCACCATTAGTGCGAGTGTTCTTACTTATCAGAGTAGAATCGGATGATGATGATGATGATGATGATGATGATGATGATGATGATGATGATTAGTGATTTAGGGCGCTAAATGGCATCACAAGCGCTCCTGAGGCTGAATTGGTGGCACGTTTGCCATCTGCTTCTACTGACCAGAAGCCACAGACTGCAACGTATCAGTGGACGCCGCCACTGTCGTGCCGGATAGTAAAATGCCGCGTTTTCGGACGAGTCCTGCTTCAACATGTTCCGCAGTGATGGCTCCATACGTGTTAGACTCTACCGTAATGAACGCAGTCGAGCAGACTGCATTACTGAGCGACGTAACGGAAAAATGTCAAGCTTGATGGTTTGGAGCGCCGTTGGCAATAACATTCAATCTTTCTCCTGCTTATTGAGGACAATCAGAACAGTAGCCTCTACATCCGAGAGGCCTTAGTGTCCAAGGCACTGACCCTATTGCAGGCAGCTCCACATTCCATATTTCTGCAGGAGACGGCCAGCCCACACGTGGTGAGGAATGCACAAACTTTCTTCGAAGAACGACGGGTACCACTGCTTTCCTAGCCTGTACGTTCGCCTGACACGTCGTTTATCGAACAAATCTGGGATATAGTCGATCGGCAACTTGTTCTTTCTGGTCCTCCTGCAGTTACTGTCGATGCTTTATGGACGTGCCTACAAACCGTATTGCAGTGTGTTCCCAGGAGAATGTGGAGGCCATGTTTGGTTCCTAGTCAGCACGTAGCAGTTTCACACCGTACTGAGTTCTCGTGGTCAAAGTGTGTATACGGGGTGTAAACGATAACTGTTTACACCATAACACAATGATGCAGCAGACTGACATTTTGATGTACTTATGGTCTATGAAGCCGAAAAACCACTTCAATTTCACCCATAAAAACCACCTAAGCTACAGCTCAAGATTTTTAATATTCCCTCGTTCTCTTATGCTGCCGGCTTACGTCAGTCAGATTTTGGAAATTTTATTTAATTAACGTTAGTAACCTAAACTTTTTCACTATGGTAATCAACCATCCAAGACTTTAAAATATTTTATGCAAAAACTAATTACGTTTACAGTTCAATCGAAACTACACCTTAACGAACACAAAAGTTTTTTATTAAGAAAGGGTGAGAAACAAAAAGGCTTGGTTTTTAATTTTACGCAGTTAAAAAAAGTTAAGGACGATTTTAGGGACAAAAAGAAATGTTAAAACGGTTAAGAGCGACAAAACGGGTGAGGTGAAAAGGGCGAAAGGATATTCAAAATCACGTGCAGTGCGAATGCGGGGTAGCTTAGGTGGCTTTTGTAGCACAGCTTGACGTTGCTTCCCGCCTTAATAGACGAACCTGTCTCTTTGTTGGTCTCTTATGTCCCCTACATCACTGTGGCACGTTGTAAATAGTTATCGTTTGCACGCTGTACAGTACTGTGGTTGAAATCATTTGACTGTTCTCATGTCACTAATCTGTGGAATAAATTTCATTGTAATGGGATATTTCCCTCATGGTGCTACAATTTTCACTAGTAGTAACATTTGTACAGTGTTCTTGGGGTAAATAGGAGGAGAGTATAGCATTTTCTTCTAAAAAATCTTACCCTTTGATAAAATCTCTCGTTACTCTTTGGAAAGTTGGTTACAATATTTAGATACATCCTGAAGCACATACTGTTTCCTTTGCACATTTTTGTAAATTATTTGTCGTAATCCTATACAATTTTTGACATCTTTCAGCTGCTTAAACTTTCAGTTTAATAACTGGCGCCCACAGATCTCCACCGCATGCCACTACAAAGGATCTGTCTTAAGGAAAATGTCTCTCAAATGAAATCCTGTAAAAACTGTTCAACCCCATAATTTATACTTTTTGATATTTGATTTACTGTTACTTGAATCCTTGTTAATATTTTCGCCCTATAGTTGTTCACTAAGCAGATTCAGAAGGATGTGGGCTGGCGTAGGTACTGGGAGATGAAGAAGCTTGCACAGGATAGAGTAGCATGGAGAGCTGCATCAAACCAGTCTCAGGACTGAAGACCACAACAACAAGAAGTTCGATGCATCGACGATTTTCATTTTTTATTCAGAGCGCTAATTACGATCAGTGGTGGTCACAGCTTCGGATCAGGAGACAGGTTACGTCAATGATTTCTCAGTTTTGCTGAGTCACAGGCTGGTACAAAAGTTTTGAAAGAATATCGAAGTGCAAATATGGTGCTCTGGCCTCAGAAGCGGCGCACACTCGTGCTTCGACATACACACTGATATGGAAAATTGCGTTCTCTTTTTGCGGTCTAAAATCAAATTCATCATTCAACATAAAGATTTCCAAGTAATAAATAACTTTTCCATGGAGCGGGATGCGTTGGAGAAGTCCGGCGGAGTGGCCATCCATATTCCCGAAATTCAGGTCCATTAGATTTCTGTCAGTGGGGACATGAGAGAGGCAACTACGTATGCGATGGAGATCGGAAATCTTGCAGTCGTAATTGAGAGGATTGTTAATGCTTGTGGTCTTATTTCGGTGTATGTGTTGATTAAAGTCACTGAGGTGAACCGGATAACAACCACCATAAACATGGTAGACGACACGCCGAGCACATCGCGTACCCTTTCTGTATTTTCAGCAGCATTTGTCTTATTCTACACGAAATGTGCCAGAAACAGAGGATGAATAGCACTATGCTTAAGTGCAAGACAGAATTGTTTTTCTATTGCATCAAAGATGGATGCTTACAAGATAGCCACCAAGATGGTAATACAGTCTCACCATGTTTTCCCCCCTCTACCACCTCGTACTACTTGACTTTAAATTTCTCCATAACCACCTGTTCTTGTTTTAAGAAGGTCATCTTACATAAATGGATCACCCTGTAGATTGACTTAAACTGTCAGAAAGGAGCTGTACAACTCGCCAACTCATTGCTGCTCCAGACCAACTTACAGAATTAATGTGCTTCCCGCTGATATCTCTTCTGCTCTTTGTAGGTATGTCTGATTCAGCTGACCCCGTCCCAGAGGTCAACATGGAGGCTGCGTCGGAGGGCAACATGGACCCTGTCCCAGAGAGCAGCATGGACGCTGTCTCGGGGGGCAAAGTGGAGACTGCCCAGGAGGGTAACGTGGAAGCTGTCCAGGAGGGAAATGTTGAGACTGTTCCAGGCTGCAACGTAAAGGCTGTTCCGGATGCCAAAACGGTGTCGGTACTGGACAGCAGCAGTGAAGGAAAGACGAGCGGCGGCGAAGACATCGACCAGTGAAGGACCGCGTGGCCACTGGGGAGAGAAAAAGTGACGAGCGCGTGTGGCGCTGTCGTCGCACCCTTTTGTCCCCGCGCTTTGTCTACGACTCTGTATCCAATGTACTTTGTAATGTACTATATCTAAATTATTCAGTACACTATGTATAGTCTAATAAAATTGCTACGAAACGACTTTCTCGAATTAATACCGAAATACGGCAGCGTATTGGAATGTGTGTAAGGTAAGTATCAAAGACATGTTTACGCTGCCAATCACTGTGAAGTGCGTGGCAGAGCGTACTATTCTCTTTCCATATCTTAAGATTTCGGCCCGTTCATTCGAGAATGTTTGTGGGAAGAGTGAATCCCTGTGTACATTACAGCGAGTCGGTATTTGCCTAATTTGGTCTAGGGTACAGGTATGTAGTGTAAGATGAATAATATTCGCAATTTCTGTCCGGAAAGCCGCATCCCGAATTTTTCTGAAGAGGTTCCCACGAGATGAAAGGCGTCTTCCTTGAAGTGCGTTTACACCAGTGCGCCTTTGCTAGTCCCACACCCATATTCTGGCACGCATGGAGGTGAGTGCCTCTTGGTCAATATGAGTGCGTGAGTGAGTGAGTCCATTCACACCTACAGAGGATCAAGCACGCTACTCCAATGACCGAGGTGCAGCTGCAGGTTAAGTGCGACCTTGTGCTTGGCCACTGGACAGTGAGCAGCTAGCTGTGCCGGCGATGTGCACCAGCTAGGCTGCAGCATAAGCATGTCCTCTAAAGGCAGGCTTATTGTGAGAAACAAAACACTTGCTGGATTCTTAGCATACGCAAGGAACAGGTCTAGAATATTCTAATATGTGCCGGCCGGAGTGGCCGAGCGGTACTAGGCGCTACAGTCAGGAACCGCGCGACCGCTACGGTCGCAGGTTCGAATCCTGCCTCGGGCATGGATGTGTGTGATGTCCTTGGGTTAGTTACGTTTAAGTAGTTCTAAGTTCTAGGGGTCTGATGACCTCGGAAGTTAAGTCCCATACTGCTCAGAGCCAATATTCAAATGTGTGTTCATATTCGGATTAAAATTACTTGATGGTTGATACTTCACGCGTTGCAGCTGGTTTCCTCCAATCAGAACATTCAAAGTCACGCCCGAACCGCTCGGCATTGCCAAACTGCCACAACATTTAGTCAGCTCACTTCCAATTTCTTGTCAGGCTCTCTTTATGAGTTTGGATCCCGAATCCTGAGTATTGCCCTTTTATTTCGTATTTCATCATGCAAAAAAAAAAAGAGCACTTTCCGTATGCAGCACTAACAAAACAATACTGGATTCTTCCGCGGAAGACCCGATTCAGCGTCACATATACTGTTGTTATAATCACAGAGATCGGCTTACATTGTAAAGCTCCACACGACAATGTGTGAAGCTGAATTTTTGAAGGCTGCATTAATGGTTGCGACTGGATCACCAGAGTCAAAAGTGTAAGTTTTCTGTAGTACAAGGTCGTTGCGCAGTTGTTAGCGTATAAACCTGTTGTGTAGAAGGTCGCCTGTTCGAATCTTAACACATGCTCAATTTTTTTTTGTTTCTAGGTCTAACAAAAGGACTTTGGTTGTTATTTTTATTCATTAATTGGTTTAAAAGTATTTTTTTATTTCTAATACGTTGCTGCATTACTTTAATCGATGTGTTGATTTTATTTGCTCTTATTTTTCCTCCTTTCATTCTTTTTTTTTTTTGTTTGTAATGTGCTTGTTCCGCCTATAATATGTAACTAGGTGCCAGCAAGGCCTGCTGATCGGTTGGTAACGTGGGAGCTCGTGTCGACGGTGTGAAGATATTCTGAGCTAAGCAATGCAAGCGAGAAATTAGTTTGCTTTTGCCGCTTAAACTGAAACTTTTCTACATGGAGTTTGCTCGTTGTAACGCCCCAAGGACAGGAAACCGCAGTTAACAAACTTTGTGGAAACTTAAAGTAGGGAAGTGAGTCTTCTTGACAGTGACGGCAACTATTGACCATAAAATCTACACTGGTAATATTTTGATGAACACCTGTATCATTCAAATACTGATAATAGCATACGAAAAGGGGAGATAAAAGGAAACGACTATCATAGATTCTTTATCAACCATCTATAGAATAAATTCAAAATCATATGAACGAAGGTTAAATCCAAGGAAGTAATTCAGTCAAAGATAACGTTTACCATGGAAGAGTGTTGTGACCGCATCGTAAATGAAATTCAATGCGACTACAATGCAACTCGGATATGTAAATCTTCAGTTAGTTCCTCTTGAGTCGCTCTAGAGTACTTTGGCGATGTTGTCTGGATGCAAACGCTATTAGATTGCTACAGTTTTGGAGGTTTGATAATTCGTGAAATAGAGATTGAAGTATTGCTCAGTCATTCGACTGAAGAAAGTTAAACTTTACCGTTCTCAACGCGACAGTATAGTAAGACGAGTGTTAGACTTCACTTGAGTGATATTGGTTTATCGGACTTAGCCTTCGTACTGATGAACAGTTACAAACCTTGAGAGCAATGGATCAACGACAGAAAAACAATTCATAGTCTTGAGTAGGACACAATAAAACGAAGACACGAAGAAAGACGAGTACGCCGATTAATCAGAAGTTGTCAGCGTCACGATTACTGAACTGAATAGAGTTTAATCTTGAATGGCATATCGGTGTGCGTGTGTTGTGGGGACAAACAATTAATGACAGGAAGAACAATAAAATCTAAGTCAAAAGATAAATCTTACGTGACGTCTAACTCATTAAACGGACAATACAATGTGTATTAATGCAAGTTGATTGACTCTCTAAACATTTTAAGTGACTAAGTGAGTACATGAATAACGGACAGTGAAAAGTGATTAGTTTGATTCGGTATTACGGCGTATCAGAAAACATTTACTCCAACATAAGTTATCTTTGGAGCTATGTCGGACCGTTGTTAATAACTTGACGTAGCAACGGCGTAGCAACGGAATAGTAGACAGCAAAATTTCATCCTCGCTATGTATGATGTGAAAAACGACCGTAATGATGAAATCAAGAATCAAGATTTTATTTCGTCACGGAACTAACTGGGCATAAAAATAAAAATAAACGATTACAGTTTACCAGTTCGTATAAGCTGAGAAAACTGTTGCGGACAGGTAACAGAATATTTCTAAACCACGCGAGGAGTAGTGTTCTTACGAGGGTTACAGGTGCTGTTCCACGTCATACCGACGGGGACGAACATCGTTTCGAGTCGCGTCTCGTCCCGGCGAGTGAAGGAGGAGGGAAGGGACGTCACATCGTAGAGGTTAGCTTTAACCCCCTGAGCAAAGCGATCGTGATTTTAGTTCTGTCGCAGATTGTTGACTGTCGTTTTCTCGGATACATTGCATATAACGAGGTTGTGGCTAGGTTAGGTCTTGAGTTTAACCCTAAAACACAAACTTTCTTCTGTTATCTAATGTTACAAGCGTTCGTAATTTTTACGACATAACAAAAAGTAAGCAGAATAAACAATACAGGCCACAGTCTATAATCAAAGAAACAATAGTTTTTGACACCAATGAGAACATTTATTTCGAACAATTAGTGCATAATTGCGCTTGATGCTCTTTTCGATATGCATTACAACAAACAGCACAAAACGTTGTTGTCTCTCTTCTCTTTTTCGACGGACATATGTGGCAGATAATTCTCCTCGGGGCAGATGATATTCCAGCATTTCCACCAATGGTCTCACGATGGGGCTCGATTCCACGATTCCAAGGACAGACTGTATAATGAGGCGCAGGTCATTTGATATTCTTGGTATGCGTAGCCTGCCTTGCATCCATGGTGAGAGTAGCTCAACACCCAGTCTTATCAGGAAGTTTTTCCTCGTTAGAACATTCTCTTTTTCACGGGTGGTGTTGTGAACGTGGGTTACCCGCATGTTGACACACATAATGTTAAAAATTCCGCAAAAGACACACGAAGGCCAGCGTTTAGTCTTCCGGCTGCAAGAAATGTTGCGAGGCTTCTGGCCTAATGACTTAACGCCACCTTTTGTGTAGTTGTAACAATGTATCATCTTAGGTTTCTTAGTTACTTCGTCTGTTTCAGCCTGGTCGTGCATCGTTTGTAACAGAAGGAACACTTTATTTGCTTTTGGTTTATATGAGACAAGAGTCATTTCCTTGTCAAAGATGAACATGCATGTTCCTATCTCTCTCTTCTTGGTTATAAGTAGTTCTGGCGATATTTCTCGCTTATTGTGTCTCAAAGTACCAACGAGAGTGAGTTTCTCCTATAATAGATCGTCGGCTAACTTGAAAGATGTGAACCAGTTATCAACGGTAACATTTCGGTTAGATCCTCTCATTGTTTTTGAGAAGTCCTTCACTTAGTATTCTTCAAGTGGCAGACCGTTAGTATCTGTGCCTTTCCCGAGATGTGGGGAAGCATAAGCCATATACACTATGTGATCGAAAGTATCCGGACACCTGGCTGAAAATGACTTACAAATTCGTACCGCCCTCCATCGGTAATGCTGGAATTCAATATGGCGTTGGCCCACCCTTAGCCTTGATGACAGCTTCCACTCTCGCAGGCATACGTTCAGTAAGGTGCTGGAAGGTTTCTTGCGGAATGGTTCACGGAGTGCTACACTGAGGAGAGGTGTCGATGTCAGTCGGTGAGGCCTGGCGCGAAGTCGGCGTTCCAAAACATTCCAAAGGTGTTCTACAGGATTCAGGCCAGGACTCTGTGCAGGCCAGTCCGTTACAGAGATGTTATTGTCGTGTAACCAAGCCGCCAGAAGCCGTGCATTATGAACAGGTGCTCGATCGTGTCGAAAGATGCAATTGCCGTCACCGAATTGCTCTTCAACAGTGGGAAGCAAGAAGGTGCTTAAAACATCAATGTAGGCCTGTGCTGTGATTGTTGTTGTGGTCTTCAGTCCTGAGACAGGTTTGATGCAGCTCTCCATGCTACTCTATCCTGTGCAAGCTTCTTCATCTCCCAGTACCTACTGCAACCTACATCCTTCTGAATCTGCTTAGTGTATTCATCTCTTCGTCTCCCTCTACGATTTTTACCCTCCATGCTGCCCTCCAATTCTAAATTTGTGATCCCTTGATGCCTCAAAACATGTCCTACCAACCGATCCCTTCTTCTAGTCAAGTTGTGCCACAAACTTCTCTTCTCCCCAATTCTATTCAATACCTCCTCATTAGTTACGTGATCTACCCACCTTACCTTCAGCATTCTTCTGTAGCACCACATTTCGAAAGCTTCTATTCTCTTCTTGTCCAAACTAGTTATCGTCCATGTTTCACTTCCATACATGGCTACACTCCATACAAATACTTTCAGAAACGACTTCCTGACACTTAAATCTATACTCGATGTTAACAAATTTCTCTTCTTCAGAAACGATTTCCTTGCCATTGCCAGTCTACATTTTATATCCTCTCTACTTCGACCATCATCAGTTATTTTGCTCCCCAAATAGCAAAACTCCTTTACACTTTAAGTGTCTCATTTCCTAATCTAATTCCCTCAGCATCACCCGATTTAATTTGACTACATTCCATTATCCTCGTTTTGCTTTTGTTGATGTTCATCTCATATCCTCCTTTCAAGACACTGTCCATTCCGTTCAACTGCTCTTCCAAGTCCTTTGCTGTCTCTGACAGAATTACAATGTCATCGGCGAACCTCAAAGTTTTTACTTCTTCTCCATGATATTTAATACCTACTCCGAATTTTTCTTTTGTTTCCTTTACTGCTTGCTCAATATACAGATTGAATAACATCGGGGAGAGGCTACAACCCTGTCTCACTCCTTTCCCAACCACTGCTTCCCTTTCATGCCCCTCGACTCTTATAACTGCCATCTGATTTCTGTACAAATTGTAAATAGCCTTTCGCTCCCTGTATTTTATACCTGCCACCTTCAGAATTTGAAAGAGAGTATTCCAGTTAACATTGTCAAAAGCTTTCTCTATGTCTACAAATGCTAGAAACGTGGGTTTGCCTTTTCTTAATCTTTCTTCTAAGATAAGTCGTAAGGTTAGTATTGCCTCACGTGTTCCAGTGTTTCTACGGAATCCAAACTGATCTTCCCTGAGGTTGGCTTCTATCAGTTTTTCCATTCGTCTGTAAAGAATTCGCGTTAGTATTTTGCAGCTGTGACTTATTAAACTGATAGTTCGGTAATTTTCACATCTGTCAACACCTGCTTTCTTTGGGATTGGAATGATTATATTCTTCTTGAAGTCTGAGGGTATTTCACCTGTTTCATACATCTTGCTCACCAGATGGTAGAGTTTTGTCAGGACTGGCTCTCCCAAGGCCATCAGTAGTTCTAATGGAATGTTGTCTACTCCCGGGGCCTTGTTTCGACTCAGGTCTTTCAGTGCTCTGTCAAACTCAGTGCCACGCAAAACAACAAGGGGTGGAAGACTCGCCATGAAAAACACGACCACACCATAACACCAGCGCCTCCTAATTTTACTAGTGGCATTACACACGCTGGCAGATGACGTTCACCGGGCATTCGCCATACCCACACCCTGCCATCAGATCGTCACATTGTGTACCGTGATTCTTTACTCCATATAACGTTTTTCTACCGTTCAGTCGTCCAACGTTTACGCTCCTTATACCTCCCGCCAAACTGTCATAATACTTACAATGGATCCTGATGCAGTTTGGAATTCCTGTGTGATGGTCTGGATAGATGTCTGCCTATTACACATTACGACCCTCTTCAACTGCGGGCGGTCTCTGTCAAACAACAGACGAGGTCGACCTGTACGCTTTTGTGCTGTACGTGTCCCTTCACGTTTCCACGTCACTATTACATCAGAAACAGTGGACCTAGGGATCTTTAGGAGTGTGGAAATCTTGCGTACAGACGGATGACCCAAGTGACACCCAGTCACCTGACCACGTTCGAAGTCCGTGAGTTCCACGGAGCGTCCCATTCTGCTCTCTCACGATGGCTAAAGACTTACTGAGGTCGCGGATACGGAGTAGCTGGCAGTAGGTGGGAGGACAGTGCACCTAGTATGAAGAACGTATGTTTCTTGGGGGTGTCCGGATACTTTTGATCACATAGTGTATTTTGTTCCTTTGTCACACGCCATGACAATTTTAATCCCATATTTAGCGGGCTTGTTGGCTATGAACATAGGAAACGGACATCTACCATGTAAAGCAAGGCGTTGATCGTCCACTGTAATGAATGAGCGTGGTCTGTAATAGTTACGGCAATTGGTAACAAATTCATCGCATAATTCCATGATGGCTGCAATTGGATCGGACTGCTTTCGTTCCTCACGAGTCAACTTACCATCAGACCTCAGACAAGAAATTAAAAATTCTAATCGCTCGGAACTCATGGCTGATTTTTATCTAGGGCTACATAAATTACTGTCAAACAATTCACGAGACGATAAATGGTTATTGTTCAAACTTGCTGTCAAGATCAGGGTTACAATTAAAGCTTTTAATTCTTCAGTGGAAGTTGTACTCTGAGTGTTCCTTGGATTTTGATGTTTTGATCTTTTCCTCATTACCTCGTCGTTCCTATGATTTACTATTAATTGTAACATGTCATCTGTGAAACATAAAGAAAATATTTCTAACGGCGTACCTGCATTTCTAGTGCCATTGACAGGGGACTGAATATGATGAATAATATTTCTATGAGTTATACGTGTTGGTTTTTTTTTTCCTAGCTGCAAATCACCAGCGATGTCCATATTCACCCTTCAGAGAGATCTCTCGAGGCCGAATGATGTAGTCCTTACCATTAAAAGATGAAGAAACACTTTTACCTGAACTATATATGACGGTAGTATCTGTTCCCGAAAGAACAGTTACCGTTGATGACCATGCAGCTTTACTAGAATGAAATGATAATTAAATGGACACCCTAGCTGCAAACCGGCGTTGATATACTTCATTGGGGACATGTTGAAAATGTGTGCCGCGACCGGGACTCGAATCCGCGATCTCCTGCTTACATGGCAGACGCTCTATCCATCTGAGCCACCGAGGGCACAGAGAATATTGCGCCTGGAGGGACTTACCCCTCGCACTACGAATGTAGTGGTGTGGACATGTTCGGAATGTGGGTCTCACGGGGAGCGTGCAAGGGATAAGTCCCTGCAGGCGCCAGCCGGCACGGTATCTCAGCGTGTTCGGTCAGAGGGTTAGTTGCCTTCTGTAATAAAAAAAAAAAACCTGAGATAATGGATCAAGTACGAACTGAAACGGGTGTCTTGCGACGTCCGCACCGAGCAGATACAACGAACGAAAACGAACAAAATGAGACTACAAAGAAGAAAAAAAAAAGATGGATAGTGTGTCTGCCATGTAAGCAGGAGATCCTGGGTTCGAGTCCCGGTCGGGGCACGCATTTTCAACATGTCCCCAGTGAACTTTATCAACGCCTGTTTGCAGCTAGGGTGTCCATTTAATTATCATTTCATTTTTACCTGAATTTGAAATGATGGGTGACAATGGTGACGAAGATGAAGAAACAATCCTGGGTCGCTTTCTCGATCGCAACAGAGCATCGCTACCTTTTTCGCCAGATTTTGGAGGGTGTGCACCAACGATTGTAATTTGGCCTTCTTCACGGATGGAAGTCAGAAGGTGCGAGATACGGGCTGTACACCTTGGAGTACCGCATCTGGTGGGCGACTGTGTCAGCAACACCTACAGAGACGTCCAGTTGAGCAGCGAAGCGTTTGATTGTCATCAGTCATTCACCTCGAATGAGTGTGTCCGCACGCTCCAACATTGCGCGGCCGGCCGGCACGCGTGAGATCGGACAGGTTTGCGTGACCTTATTCCGATGATGACAGCCGCCTCACCGAACGACTCAGGCCGCCGTAGACTTTCCGTAAGTGCCTATAAATATATACGATGCTCTGGTTTTCCGCAAAAAAGAAAAAAACCTTAATGACAGCTTTGTGCTCCTCCGTTAAAGATGGTATGTAGAAAGCTACGATATAGCGCGGCCGCCTATTGGAACTTCGTGAAACTGTAGGGACTGAAGCAGGAATATTACAGCATGTCTTACAAAGAAATCTGCATTTCTTCAAGCGAAATTGGCCGACAAAAAAAGTATTGCATTTCTTGTTGATCGCCCTCTCGTACTTCGTCTACTGGCTAGCGGTTTCTGTCCCAAGTACCATCAGGCCATCCCTGATGAAACTACTGTAACCCCTGCCCCCGTCTCTGAACAACGTATTCGCCCAGATGCAGTTCGTATTAGATGGCAAACTGAGAATTATCTTCTTGAACTGGTAGAGTCCGCTTGGCTAGATTTCCAAAAGGCTGTTGACATCGCGCTTCCTTGTCGACTAGCAACCAGGATACCACCATACGTGTCATCTTCACAGGTAAGTGAACAGCTCGATTAATTTTTGACTAATGAAGTTCGGTACGAATCTGAAAACAAAGGAAAATTTCGAGTGTGCCCCAAAGCAGCGCAATAGGGCGACTAAGATTTCTCACTATACATATTAGATTTATCTGATAGGACCAGCAGCACCATCAGATTGATCACTGGCAGGAAAATATCGTCTTCGATGATCATGAGGAAACGAAGAGAGACGTCTTCAAAATTCCCCACTAGACATAATGAAAGACAGCTCTCATTAAATGTAGCTAAATGGCAGATAGTGGCAAAAGTAAAGAGGTGTAATGTCCTTAGCACGCCACGACGTGTGAATGGCTACGGGTAATACTAAGAAATGATATAAAAAGGAACGATTACGTAAAATCCGTAGTAGGAACGGCGAATGTTAAATAACTCTTGATTCGGGAAAAGTGCAGTGTACCTTTAAAGAATATAGCTCAAAAATCTCCAGAGCTGGCATTTTTATGAAGCAGGTAAAGTGTACGAATTCAAACACGTGCTGCTAGGATCGTAAAAGGCCGGAGTAGCCCATGCGGAAGCGTAACAGATGTTCGAGGATCTTCAATGCAAATCGTAGGAAAAAAATACGAAATTGTTTTCACATAACGCTTATATATAAAGCTAGATAATGGGTATTCGTGAAATGCTTTGGGACAGTTCTGTTGTCACTATGGGCCTCATGTGAGCTAGACAAGACTTACAGCGCGCATGCGGGCTCATGTAGGCACTCACTCAATGCGTAAGCGGATATGTTAATATTGATACGAGGTAATCTCCATCAGGAATATTACAATGACTTGTGAGCAACATGCGCTGCCTGATCAACAAATGAAGCACTCAGAACGCGAGGAGGGAACGAAAGGAACTTCACGGGCTGAAAGAGTATGCGATGTTATTTCAGTGATTACAAAATCGAGTCAAATTTACAAAGAACTAGGCAGTTTCAGCATACTTATCCCCTCTTGCCTGGATGTGGTTGGGAAGCACGGCTTAAAGCCACTCTATCCTCTCCTGAGGCAAGCTGGTCCCCAAGTCAGCCGTCAGTCTCCTTTGGTGAAGCGGCAGCAGCACACCAGCAAGTCACTTATTTAGCTTTCCTCTTCGTTTCCGCAGTTTAAGTGTTAAGTTAGTAGCTGTAGGATGAATAAGTAGGCATACAGTGAGTTTTCTGGTGCGGAGTAGGTCATAGATAATGTTGATGAGTCATCGAATTCATCCATCTCCCCACCCCCACTGTCACAGTCCAGTTCAGATATATATAAATTGGCGGGAAATTCAAAGTACCAAGATGACGATCTAACATGGCGACCATAGCATACTGGCGCAGCTCTGTGACGTCACAGGTGATCTCTTTGGGTCAGGAGGGAAGTAACTTGCCTGCTAGAGAGCGTCCAGTCCTTCAGAGACCTGTAGGGCTATTTATTTATAGATGACTAGTTCTAAGTGTGGAATTCCATACTGCCTGTCCTAAGTCAAGCAACTTCCTTCTGACGTCACCGTTTAAACACTTGTCGCTCGAAGTTGCGAATGGCCAATACATGTCATACAGCATCATGTTATTTCAATTCAAAAATCGAGACAACACATTTCCCACAAGTCCATTGGTGCTATGTTTCAGCCTTCACCCCCCTCCCTCCCCCCAATCCCCCATCGCATCTTAAATTACAATTCAAGCAATTCTTTCTCCATACCCCACCGTAAGTTCAAAATTGTGAGAAAATACACTTCATGCAAGTTTAAAATGATGAGAAGTCTGTTGGATGTCAAAACTACACAGCACTCGTCCTAACTTTAAAACTGAGTCTCCCACTGACGCGGTCTGTGTGATTTTCACTTAGTGGGAACAAGATAAAAACAGCTGCGTATTTATTTAAACGAACACCACACACAGGGGTGAGTCTCTTTAGCCGGCCGTGCGCAGACACTCACTAACCATGACGTGATTGCGGCAGCCACGTGTTACCCGGTAAGCAGGGTGTGGGGCAGTTGGCACCGCGTCATACAGTTAGGAATGCGTGTAGACAGACGCTCGCCTACCTTCCGCTAGTACAGTGCGCCCCCAACATAATCGGCGCGCTATAGAAGACTACGTAGCTTCCACACGTCTTCCTAAGACTGCATGAATTTACGCTTAACTTATGCTAATTTTAGAACAGGACTGAGTGCTGTCGTGCTAAAGGAAAGCACTATAACAGTTACGATATTCCATAGATAGAGAAGTCTGTTGCTTCACGACTGTTATGAACCACAGACTACCAGCGCGATAGTCTTCAGTGCACCGCGCACCATTCTCTGCTCGCATTTACCAACAACAGTACCGTTACAATGTGTGCACAGTATCTCGGGTGTTTAGGGGCACGCAGTACATTTCAAAAGACGTCGTCACTTAGCTGGCGCTCACAGAGACATGGTCCTAAGGTTTTACGGTGCATGCCTAACATCAGTCTCAATAGGATTTCTGAATGGTGACAGGCAGCATACATACAGCAAGCTATTTATTGAATTCTCACTTCAATTTTATGGTAAATCAACAAATAATAAATCGAAATCAATGAAATTTCCTCCCAAAGAAATGTAGAGTCTCTTTCTAAGTGTTTTTAAAATGAATATTGCACGCACAACACTAAATTTTACTTTGAAAACAATGAATATCCATTGAATTAGCGAGTTAAGATGTACCCAGATTTTTTTCGGTCATTCAGGCAGAATGCATAATGTCCTCGAAAAGTTCGAGAATGGATATCAACGGAATGTATTTCTTGGAGATCAACACTGCTAGCACAACACGTGCAAATCAGTACATGCAGTTCTAACACGTGACAATACTGTCCATTGAATTATTACAATTGAAGACGAAGTAAATATTCCAGACTTCGAATCAAGAACAGCTGCCTACGTGAGTAACTTAGAAGTAGAAATTCTCGGAGCAGTGAAGCAACTTAAATCACTTAATAAAAGCAAGTCTTTCGGTCCAGATTGCCTACCAATTAGGTTCCTTTCAGAGTACTTCGATGCAACAGCTCGCTCGACGACAGATCCGTACCCAAAGACTGGAAAGTTCCGCAGGTCACACCAATATTCAGGAAGGGCAGTAGGCGTAATCCACTGAATTACAGGCCCATATCATTAACGTCGATATGCAGCAGGATTTTGGAACATAAATTGTGTTCGAACATTTTGAACTACATCGAAAATAACGATCTACTGACACGCAGTCACCACTGATTTAGAAAGTATCGTTCTTGAGAGAGACAATAGCTCTTTACTCACACTAAGAGTTGAGTGCTATTCATAAGGGATTTCAAATTGATTCCGTATTTCTAGATTTTCCAGAATACTTTTGATACCGTACCACACAATAGGCCTGTAGTGAAATCACATGATTATGGAATATCGTCTCCGTTATGCAACAGGATCCGTGATTTTCTGTCAAAGAGGTCACACTTCGTAGTAATTAATGGAAAGTCACAGAGTAAAACAGAAGCGATTTCTGGCATTCCCCATGGTAGTGTTATAGGCACTGTTCTGTTCCTTATCTATATAAACGATTTAGGAGACAGTCTGAGCAGCCGTCTTACGTTCTCTGCAGATGATGATGTCGTTTATCGTCTAGTGAACCCATCAGAAGATCAAAACAAATTGCAAAACGATTTATAAAATATATCTGTATGGTGCGAGAGTTGGCAATTGACCCAAAATAAGGGAAAGTGTGACGTCATCCACATGAGTGCTAAAAGGAATCTATTAAATTTCGGTTGCACGATAAATCAGACAATTCTAAAGGCCGTAAATTCAACTAAATACCTAGTAATTACAATTACGAACAACTTAAATTGGGAAGAACCCATAGAAAATGTTGTGGGCAAGGCAAACTGCGTTTGATTGTCAGAACACTTAGAAAATTTAACAGATCTACTAAAGAGACTGCCAACACTAAGCGTCTGCGTCCTCTTTTAGAATACTGCTGCGCGGTCTGGGATCGTTATCAGATAGGATTAACGGAGTACATTGAAAAAGTTCAGAGAAGAGCAGCATGTTTTCTACTATCGCGAAATAGGGGAGAGAGTGTCACGGAGATGACCTAGGATTTGGGGTGGACATCATTGAAACAAATAGGTTTTTCGTTGTGGCGGAATCTTCTCACGAACTTTCAATCACCAACTTTCTCCTCCGAATGTGAAAATATTTTGTTGACACCGACCTACGTAGGGAGAAACGATCATCATAATAAAATAAGGAAAATCAGAGTTCACACGGAAGGGTACAGGTGTTCGTTTTTACGCCAAGCACTTACGTATTATTTGCACAGTATCCGTGTAGATGTAGATGTAGATGTAGATGTAGATGTAGATGTAGATGTAGATGTAGATGTAGATGTAGATGTAGATGTAGATGTAGACGTAGACGGTAAGATGTTCCCATTTCTGCTACAGGTCCGAAACCACAACAACTAGGGAACTGAGAGTTTATAATAAAATAAAAAATATGTGAAAAAAGTTTGGCTATATGGAATTAATGAGATTAATTTTTCTGCACTCGGACAAGCACAATAAGCTGAGCTATGCCTGTAAATGGATTCATATTAGTTCATATTAGTTCTGCGTGAACGAAATATTCTTTTTATTGCCGTAGATTTGTGCTTACCAATTAATAATACTACGTCCGATCGCCGTATCTACCTGCAAAATCTTGACCGTGTCCATGTAGCGTAAATTGGATCTTCGTGAATACTCCGAAGTATGGCTTCAGTTGTTCTTATTTCAGTACTACTTGGAATAATGACTCATACACTCTTTCAGTTAGTAAATAATACTATATTCTTTCCTTCGATACACATAAAAAATACAGACTTTTCACTTACTCACACAACTAAAATAGCTACCTCTGATTACGCTCTAAAATAACATGCGTCTATCTTCGTTCATTAGCAGAGAGCGAGTCCTTCGTTTTACCGAGGAATAGGAAAAACATGTTGTTTAACATTTGAAAACCAAAAATACATGACGGTAGGCGCAGGCTCTACGCTTGGCTACCGCTTCACCTTTTCTCTTTGCCTTTATAGAAAACGAAAACATAAAAGCAAAAAAATGGAAAAGGTGCATCACAAATGCCCCCTACTGTATACTGTCGGAAATAAGTCTCTTTATTTAGGGAGACAGTATACAGTAGCCTTATTTACAGACTGCTACGGTCGCAGGTTCGAATCCTGCCTCGGGCATGGATGTGTGTGATGTCCTTAGGTTAGTTAGGTTTAAGTAGTTCTAAGTTCTAGGGGACTGATGACCACAGTAGTTGAGTCCCATAGTGCTCAGAGCCATTTGAACCTTATTTACATTGGGGCTCATAGTTTGGTCACGTAGTGCACGTCAATGGAGTTTTAATATCCTTATGCTACTACAGCGTGGCGCACATAAAACCGGCCCCTGCGCTGAAAGGAATATTAATGAAGAATATCTAAGTTATATCATCGCTTCCTTACAATTTTACTGTACAGTTTCATTATTAACCATGTAATTAACAATTTAAGTAACAGATTTACTTTTATTAGTTTAATAAGCATATTTTGGAAAGGAATTTAAAGTCTGTGTTCAAAATGTTCTCCGTCAACATCCAAGCAAAGTTGTGCACGTCGAAGCTTGTTAAGGAAAACACTTTTAGTACTCTTTGAGGAATGTTCGAAATTTCTTCACATATGTTGTTTTTTAATGTGTCAAGTGTTCTGGGATTGTTGCGGTTGACTCTAGCCTTTAGAAATCCCCAGAGGTAAAAGCCACATGGTGACAAGTCGCGAGAGCGGGGTGACCACAAGCCCTTGCTAATGGTCCTCTCTTCTGTAAAATCAGTATGTATACGATCTAAGGACAAATACGACGTGTGAGAAGTTGCCCCATCTTGCTGCAAATGTGCACAACATTTTTCGTTTGGAGTTAACAGAGCCGAAAATTCATAGTAGAGTTGCAAATAAACATGTTTGTTGACAGTTTCGTTGACGAACAATGGCCCGATAATTCTGTTACCAGATACAGCACACCATAGACCAATTTTTAAATCGTGTAACGGCTTTTGCAGTATGCCATGGCGATTCTCTGAAGCCCAGTTTCTTGTGTTTTGTGAATTAACGTAACCCGACATATGAAACAAAGCTTCATCCGTCGAAAAAAGGAGGAATGGATCAAGATGTCCCCCAGCGACATTTTCCAGCAACAAATTACAGTAATGTGTACGCTTACCCTCGTCTGCTTCTTTTATTTGCTGAACAACACTCACACGGTAAGGTTTTATTTTTAAGCCATGAAGGATACATTGACATGACCTGTGAGATATTCCACATTGCTGTGACAATCGTCGTCGTGACTTGTAGGGACTTCTTCCAATGTGTGCCGTCACGTTTGCCACAACTTACGGTGTACGTACAGTCGGTGCATTATTTCTCTTTGAATTAACAACACTGCCTGTCGAACGCCACTTTCTCACTAGAAACGTAGATTTTGCAGGAATATTACTTTCAGGAACTTTTCATGAAAAGTCTCACGAACAACTTTAATGGATCCAGAACGCACATATTCTTCAACGATGAACACACGTTCTTCAATGGTGTAATGCATGACAATGAAGTACACTGTTTATAACGACTACTTTCCGTATGAACTACTCACACGCTACAGTAGTGTGTGAGACACAGACATAAACGTAGACATCGACAATATTAAAGCTGACAAATAAATGTCCAATTCACATTTCATAAATGGGCTCCATATTAGGTACCTTCTTACACACTAATAAGTAAATTAGAAGGAATCTTGCATTTATTCTGAATGTTTGCATTTTCTTTTCTTGTCCTGCAGGACCAACGTCCTTGTGCATTTTTACCTTCACAACTACACATAGAAACTACGTTCCAGCAATACTCACTGCATGGAAAAAAGAGGATTTGCTGGGGTCTGCTTCAGAGATTCTAGGATTGCTACTTGTAGTGCGTCGTTAGTGTACTTATTCTATCGTTGGCCTTTGATAAATCTTCATACTATGTACAATATTGACAAGTGCTCATTTGTGAGCGAGTATGGGGAATATTTTATCCCTTGACAATCCTGACTTCATCACTACTTGTTAATCGTCGTAATATTTCACATTCATACACAAATATTTCAAACTGCATTTCCGCCTTATTGTTGCGACGACGTATACATGTTTACCTTCGTAACGTGTGACTGGTAATTTTACTGTATTTTTGTCATGTGTAATTCCACACGTAATTAATTCGCGCTAAAGAATAAGGTGCTTAAGCTAAATGTACTTATTTCGCTTCTGCGTGTGTCAAGAGCTCAGTGTAGAAAATATGGTTTCACAGCATTTTGTGTTCATCCCTCGTACGAATTGTACACCATATTTTCATTTAGGCTATATTCACCCTACCGTTGCTCAAGCTGTAACAGTCACTAAGGAAATATTTTTCATACCAAGTTGTTTTACTTTCTGATGTATGCGTAGAAAATAATTGTGCTGTGCTGTACGTAAAACGTACCGTGTAGCTTTGTTACTATTGACTTAACTGTTTCTTCTTTACTCTTCACTGTTTCTTCGAGATGTTTCGTTTTCACAATTACTTACCGTACATACATCATCATACTTCGCTAACCACACTCATACAATCATTCATTCTAAGACTTAAAACTATATAATCTATGTTAAAAAATATATCGGCTCAACCACTTGTTTATAGTGTAAAAGCCAGAATAGTGTAATAGCCAGAAACTTTCTGCTTTTAGATATTTGATAGATAGAGCCTTTAGAGTCCCTATGAATGAAGAAGACAGAATGACTGAGCTGAACATCGTGAAACAACTAGCCAGTGCTAACGGATATCACCAAAACGTTGTCAATAAATTAATACGACAGAAACAGCGCGCGAATGCTAGGAAGAATACCGCAAATAATATTACGAGAGTCACAATACCATACTTCGGTGATATTTCGCAAAAAGTGGCTAACATTTTCAAACCTTTTAAAGTTCATACCGCTTTTCAGACCAATAATACGCTGCGGTTTAAACTAAGAAATAATTTACAGCAGGAAAGCGATAAATATGAGAGAGCTGGGGTCTATAAAATTCAGTGTAACACGTGCAAGGCAAGCTATGTAGGCCAAACTAGTAGGTCCTTTAAACTACGTTACAAAGAACATAGCGATGCTTTCCGACTTAATAATTTCGAAAAGTCAGCTGTAGCCACGCATATTTGGGAAACGGGACACCCCATGTTGGGAACAGATCAGGATCTCGTTATTTTACATAGACAGGACAAAGGCAAAAAGCTGGATCTACTAGAACAGCTGGAAATTACGATACATAGCGTGGATAATCGGAACACACTGAATGAATAGCTAACTGGTGATACAAGTAACTTTTTCAAACATTTCACTGGTTTCTTTTAGTAACTACAATTTTAGCAATTGGCAACATACCATCATTTCATGAGGCCCTTGGAACATGTATACGTTATCTGTTTGTATAGACATCTCTGTGACTTCCTTGTTTACTTGCGCGTGAGCTCACTGGCGGTTCAGTGTCGTGTTTGGCTACGTGGTGTGTGGTATCAACGAAGACGCACGGGCGGTTTACGACGATAGAGGAGAGAGCCATGTGGTTAGATGTTGAACACCATAGGCGACACCATTTTAGAGTTTTTTATATTTTGACGACTATGTGGAGATGCACCTTGGAAGACACGGCTGCAACAAGGGAAGTAGCCACGATGTTTTAATTTTATTATCAATTTTATTGTCTCTGCTGCATGTTCCATTTTAGCGAATTTTAACAGGTTCTTTTACTTTTTATTATTCTCATGATGGACGCTTGACTTCCGAAACGCGTCAATCTTAGTGTTTTATACTATAAACAAGTGGTTGAGCCGATATATTTCTTAACATTGACAATCACAACCACGACCTCTCATCCAGTATGGATAAAAGCAAAGTATATAATCTTTTCTTCCTTACGTCGCCTTCTTGGCCTTTTCCTAGGTATCCCTGTAATATTAATCTTCATATTCATCGCCGTTTACCCATATAATAATTTATTAAAGATCTTCCACATAAATCTCCATTTATACCCATGTATTACCTTTGGGGTTCTCACACTAGCACCACCGCCCTATTTATTTCGTCCCACAAATATAAATACTCATTTTACTCTTATACACTTTCATTCTCTTCCTAGTTTCTCTCCATGTGTGATATGTCACCACAAGCGTAGATTAACTGATTAATACCTCCAGTTGAATCTAAAATCTTTCACACTCTGTTTCCTAATATTATCCAGCAGTGAAATCCATTTATTTCTCCATATTGCTTTTTAAACATACAGTACTTACCTCAGTTATATTGCGTAAGTTCATGTAATTACGCTGTGTGCGTACTGGTTGGTTTTCGTATTTACTTAGTTTATCTCCCGCCTCTTGTACGATTCATGTTCACAGTTTTATTTTGCTGCTTATGATTTTCCTATAAGGTACCGTGTAATTAATAGCAACTAATAAAAGTAAGTTCTGTAATAGCAAATTTATGGGTATGTATTCTCCGTGTACATCAAGCTCGCTACTTCTAATGTTGTCTGTAAAGAAGTGTAGTTCTGTAAGTGCACAAATGCTCCTCTCGCTAAATCTTGTACGATATGTTATTTTATAGTCTTAGTCACACGCGTTTTTCTATTTGTATATTCCATTCTACCTTTATCATCGTCGCTCACTTACGTACTGTGTGTAAGTCGCTTAGTTCTTACGTTCTGTGCTAATTGCGTCCTTTTAAGTGTACATGTTGTTACTTCTCTTTTAAACTTGTCTTACTCCTGTTGTATATAGTCGGATAGGTCATTTCCTGTTTATATTCTCTTCTGATTTGAATCCTTATACTTATTTCTAACTATGTACATTCAATAGCCTATTTTAAGTTCACAAGTGTAGCGTATTCTACGCTCCTTATAGTTTACTTGATCCTATGCGCTCCTTTTCGTAAAACTACGTACGTTTAACCTAATGATATACTCTTAAAATTAGTGCTTTTTACATTATCGTCTCCAACTTGGGAATAAATATCTCTGTACGTTTTGTTTGTATTACTTATTTACGTCATAGTAATCAGCTGATAGGTACTCCATTTCGTATTGCTACTGTTTTGGCTGCGCACCATGGATGCTGATTCGCTTAAATTCTAACATGGTTTCCGTCACGGTGCGTAGTGTTCTTTGCGCATCATAAAGGGGACACTGAAATCAACTTCGCATTTTGCATACTCTACCCCTACGATGAGCTGTTAGCCACTTCGCATATAGTTGTTAATGTACGCTCCGCTTTAAGCGCGGCTGCGCATCTCAGTACACTTCCCCGCTCATGACTCTAGCTTAAAGCTCGCGCGTTGTGAATTCCTTTCTTTTCCATCACTCTTATTCAAGTTTTTTCGCTTGATGTAGTATAACTACGTCATCTAATGGTTTTCACTCGTTCAGTATTGTGTATAGTTGTTTTAGTTCTTGTTGTGTATTCCGTGATCCCTTATGGAATATCTAAAGGTTTCCTTTGCTTCTATAGATATTTGAGTCTTAAGAAAGCACAATATCAAAATACAAGAAAAATTTCTATTCACTAGATTGCATCTCATTGCATCTCATTCTTTGCATGTTAGATAGTAGAACAACATTGAACATTCCTTTTTTGCTAGACAGGATAGTAGAAGAGGGAGAGGGTACCGGAAATATGAGTATTTGTACCCCCTAGCTGGAGAGGAACAGAGCACCAGTCGGTTTATTCGTCAAAGGGCGACAAACCTCCTACCTTCAGAACACCTCCATACCAAATATACAGTAAAATAATAATAAACGGTTCACTATAAGTTTGTCTATCAACAAGAAAATACACTGCAAAATTACACCACACATACTAATGGGTTTGCTGACCTATAATTTTATAACTTTAGATTTACTCCCCATCGCCGTTACGATCTTAAGTTCTCTATGGGTAGCGTGGGTACATTCACTTCCCTCGCTATCTCCTTAAACATGCTGGTTGACATCAGGCTTGTTGACGCGCCAATATCCAAAACAACTGGTACATCTATGTTTCCCACCTTTATTGTTGCTTGAATAATTTCACTTACCTTGCGTGTTGTTTCTTTCTCTTCAGTGAACAAATCTTCTTTCATTTCTGCTTCCCTATCATACCTCGAAAATAGATTACGGATATGCTGTATGTGTAAGTTTGGTTCACGTCTACTTCCTATTTTCTATTGCTGTTCATGTTAGTGTTTATGTCGCTAACATTATTACTGTGGCCCACTTACAGTTCATTACCTTCTTCCTCTAGTTATGCTCGATTATTATCTCCTGGGGGCGGTAAAGGTATTGTTTCATTTTCTACCGCCACTTCTACTATGTTCACCGTATGTTCGCGTGCTCGCCAGTTCGTGTCCCGGTTGTTTCGGTTTGACTGTACGGGCTGCCGGTTCTCTCTCGGATCCCCGTGTTCCACATTCCGATCCTGGTTATTTGCATTTACTTGTAGCCTAGTATCAAAGTTTTCTGAATTTCTCATATCCCGTCCATTGCCGTACCTATGAGGCTGATATTTATTTTCGTGCCTTCGGTCACCCTGTGGCTGATAGGTAAACAAATTGTACAGATTTCCGTTGTGGCGCGGTGGTACATAAGGATGCCATTCATTGATTACGCACTCGACCACTATAGTTTCCAAAGCCATTGCCGTTACCGTAGTTGTTCTTCCCATCTGGGTTGTGTTTATTACCGTTACGATAACTAGGCATGGCTTGCCCATCTTCATGAAGTAGATCTATTGAGTTGAGCACTGAGAGAAAATACTCGAGATCATATTCGGGAATGGTTATTAATTTTTCCCTAACATTTGCAGGCAACTTGTTCTTTAAGATTTTCAATACATCGACATGAGATATCGGATTATTCCAGTAGCAGTTCTTGTTTAGCTATGTTTCAAAATAGTTTCTTAGCCCTCCGAATTTTGGATGATATGATACTGGGTTAAATACCTCCCGTCTTAATCTCTTTTGGATAGCCGTTCACCGGTTGTTGCTGTTGTTGTGGTCTTCAGTCCTAAGACTGGTGTGATGCAGTTCTCCATGCTACTCTATCCCGTGCAAGCTTCATCTCCCAGTACCTACTGCAACCTACATCCTTCTGAATCTGCTTAGTGTATTCATCTCTTGGTCTCCCTCTACGATTTTTACCCTCCACGCTGCCCTCCAATACTAAATTGGTGATCCCTTGATGCCTCAGAACATGTCCTACCAACCGGTCCCTTCTTCTTGTGAAGTTGTGCCACAAACTCCTCTTCTCCCCAATTCTGTTCAATACCTCCTAATTAGTTATGTGATCTACCCATCTAATCTTCAGCATTCTTCTCTAGCACCACATTTCGAAAGCTTCTATTCTCTTCTTGTCATAACTATTTATCGTCTACGCTTCACTTCCACACACGGCTACACTCCATACAAATACTTTCAGAAACGATTTCCTGACACTTAAATCAATTCTCGATGTTAACAAATTTCTTTTCGTCAGAAAGGCTTTCCTTGCCATTGCCAATCTACATTTTATATCCTCTCTACTTCAACCATCATTAGTTATTTTGCTCCCCAAATAGCAAAACTCATTTACTACTTTAAGTGTCTCATTTCCTAATCTAATTCCCTCACCATCACCGCACTTAGACTACATTCCATTATCCTCGTTTTGCTTTTGTTCGTGTTCATCTTATATCCTCCTTTCAAGACACTGTCCATTCCGTTCAACTGCTCTTCCAAGTCCTTTGCTGTGTCTGCCAGAATTACAATGTCATCGGCGAAAAATACCCACTCCGAATTTTTCTTTTATTTATCTAAAAACGCATTCTCAAACTGACACATGTCTCGCAGAGTTCAGACATCTCTGTAGGCTACAAAAGAGTCACCTTCTGTGTGTCCTACCACATATTTGATCTTTTGAGCTTCTGTCCAAGTTCTAGGCAGTACATTCCTAAAGGTTCGGACAAACACTGCTGGCTGCGTTCGCAAAAATACAGGAAACTGTGGATATTTTATTAAGGTCTCGTCCATTAACAACGCTGTCTATGAGGACGGAACAGCATTTACATGCGGTGTTGACATACCTGTTTCACAAAAGTTTTGCCCGTTGCTCGCGTCGTGCGTCGGCATGCGGTCGCGCGGCGTGTGTTGGGCATTGTTGTCCGCGCCACTGATTTCTCTCACCGGCGGACAGCTGTTAATAGCTCCGCTTACCGCCCCCGACGATGATATTACCGTAGTTTGTTTGTTAGCTATTTGGTCCATTAACCTTTGTTCTACCTGTTTGATATCATATTCTGCACTTTTTAAAATTTGTGCTTCCTTGTCCCTCATTACTTCCTTTACCGCTTCCACTTAATTACGCTGTTCGCGTATCCATTTTTCCGCGAACGTTGTGTTTTCATCTTTCATATTACCCTTTACTGTTGTGTAAAGTTGCACAATGTCTGAGTTGATTCTCTTACGTTCTAACTTAAGTAAACCTATCTCCATTGTGATTTTCTCTACATTTTCTGGTAAGTCGTCACAGAAAGAATGCAGCTTCGCTACTTCTAATTGTACATAACCTATGTTAACCTGCGTATTCTTTTGCATTACCTGTAAATTATCTTGAGTTTCTCTGATTCCGGATAGCTCATGTCCATACGTGCGTTTGAGTGTTTCAAATTTTTCTTCCACTGTACCTTTTAATTTCTCACTCATATTGTGAACTAAAGTTTGTACTTTTTCGTTAATTTTCGTATCCACTTCCGTGGAGATTTGCGAAGTCTGCTGTGTGAACTTCGTATCCCAGATTATTGAGTTCTGTCCGCAAGTTTTTTACCTCGTCTGAAATGTATGTCATGTTTGTATTTACCTTCCAGATCTCGGACTTTACTGTGGTCATTTCTGCTTTCATATTATGTCTGTTTGTATTGTTTCTAAACTCGTCATTTTTGAATTTACTGTGTTCATGTCTGCTTTCATATTATTCATGTCTGTTTGTATTGCGTCTAAACTCGACATCTTTGAATTTCTGTTAAGGTTCGAAGTAAGGCTTGCGTATCTTCCCTAGTAACTTCTGGCCAGCGCCTGTCAGCATCTGCGTCTGTACTATGCGTACTTCTTTCATTTAAAATATTCCTTTGCCTTGAGGTGTCATTAATTTCGTCTACTGTAATCCCGCATTACTTGTAATGAAATGTCCCTTATTCACGGGCGTCTAATGCAATAATGGCATGTCGCGCCCAGCATCCTAATAATCATAGCCTGACAGTTCCAAACCACTCAGTGTTGCGTTTTTCAGATGCTAGGCTCCTACATTGGCATTTTGATTTTGGAATGACGTTTCCTTATTTTCTCCATCCATTATAGAAATCCTTACTCCCCTGCAGTTACCAAAATTAATATTTTCTCTGTTTGGATTTTACTTCTGCGCCATTTCTCGCGCGACATAATGCATATACAGCTACATGTAATTGTAATGTCAATTGTTGTTCACTCAATATGCTTTTCGTACTGATAAAGAAATGTCATTCCCTATACTTGATAGCAATTGCGTTAACTTCTGAAGCTTTAGGTTCTGGATTTTAGGAAATAGGTGCTTGGATTTTCTAATAGGTCTCCTACGAACGCATTTTCTACATGCATTGCGCGACCCTACCTTATTCTGGTCTTTCTCTTGTGCTTCGCTGTCCACTCTTGGTATTGTTGTCTTCTTCCTAATGATTTATTTATTATATCTATTTCTTTCAGTTAGTATTTTTCCAGTGTTACATCATCGTCTCCGTCATGTCATCAGCGTACAGGGAACATAAAGAAATTATTAGCATAATGTATATTCATTGTCTTCACAATACTAGTAGTCACAGTTTTGTCCACTACGTATCGTGCCTGTCACTTGTCGCCAATTTATAATAATATAAAATAATGTAAAAAAAAAGTTTGGCTATGTGGAATTAATGAGATTAATTTTTCGGCACTCAGACGAGCACAATAAGCTGAGCTATGCCTGTAAATGGATTCATATTAGTTCTGCATGAACGAAATATTCTTTTTATTGCCGTAGATTTCTGCTTACTGACGTCCGATCGCCGTATCCACCTACAAAATCTTGACGTGGCCATGTTGCGTTAATTGGATCTTCGTGAATACTCCGAAGATCACAGGTGGGCTTCTGTTCGTCTTATTTCAGTACTACTTGGAATAATTACTCATACAATCTTTCAGTTAGTAGATAATACTATATTCTTTTCTTCGATGCACATAAAAAATACAGACTTTTCATTTATTCACATAACTAAAATGGCTACCTCTGATTACATCTATATCTACGTGATTACTCTGCTATTCACAATAAAGTGCCTGGCAGAGGGTTCAATGAACCACCTTCAAGCTGTCTCTGTACCGTTCCACTCTCGAACGGCGCGCGGGAACAACAAGCAATTAAATTTTTCTGTGCGAGCCCTGATTTCTCTTATTTTATGGTGATGATCATTTCTCCCTATGTCGGTGGGTGCCAACAGAATGTTTTCGCAATCGGAGGAGAAAACTGGTGATTGAAATTTCATGAGGAGATCCCGTCGAAACGAAAAAAGCCTTTGTTTTAATGATTGCCACTCCACTTCACGTATCATGTATGTGACACTATCTCCCCTACTTCTCGATAATACAAAACCAGCTGCTCTTCTTTGTACTTTTTCGATGTAATCCGTCAGTTCCATCTAATGCGGATCCCACACAGCACAGCAGTACTCCAGAATAGGGCGGACAAGCGTGGTGTAAGCAGTCTCTTTAGTAGGCCTGTTGCACCTTCTAAGTGTTCTGCCAATGAATCGCAGCTTTTGGTTGGCTCTAACCACAACATTATCTATGTGAGCGTTCCAATCTAGGGTATTTGTAATTGTAATCACTAAGCATTTAGTTGAATTTACAGCCTTCAGATTTGTGTGACTTATCACGTAATCGAAATTTAGCAGATTTCTTTTAGTACTCATGTGAAATACTTGACACTTTCCTTTATTCAGGGTCAATTGCCACTTTTCGCACCATACAGATATCTTATCTCAATCATTTTGCAATTCGTTTTGGTCATCTGATGACTTTACAAGACGGTAAATGACAGCATCATGTGCAAACAATCTAAGACGGCTATTGAGATTGTCACTTATGTCGTTAATATGGAACAGGAACAATAGAGGGCCTACAACACTTCCTTCGGGAACGCCGGTATTATTTCTGTTTTACTCGATAACTTTCCATCTATTACTACGAACTGTCACCTTTCTGACAGGAAACCACTAATCCAGTCGCACAATTGAGGCGATATTCCATAGGCACGCATTTCGGTTAGAAGACGATTGTGAGGAACGGCGCCGAAAGCCTTCTGGAAATCTAAAAATATGGAATCAATTTGACATCCCCTGTCGATAGCACTCATTACTTCATGAGTGTTGTTGAGTTGAGCCTAATTGTGTTTCGCAAGAACGATATTTTCTGAATCCGTCCTGACTACGTGTCAATAAATAATGTTCGAATACAGTATATGTTCCAAAACCCTAATGCAAATCGACGTTAGTTATATGGACCTGTAATTCAGCGGATTACTCCTACTTCCCTTTTTGGGTATTGATGTGACTTGAGCAATTTCCCAGTCTTTAGGTACGGATATTTCTGTGAGCCAGCGGTTGTACATAACTGCTAAATATGGGGCTATTGTATCAGCATACTCTGAGAGGAGCCTGACTGGTATACAATCTGGACCGGAAACCTTGCTTTTATTAAGTGATTTAAGCTGCTTCGCGACACCGAGGCTATCTATTTCTATGTTTCTCATCTTGGCAGTTGTTCTTGATTGGAATTCGGGAATATTTACTTAGTCTTCTTGCGTGAAGGAGTTTCGGAAAATCGTGTTTAATAACTCAGCTTTAGTGACACTGTCGTCAGTAACTTCACCTTTATCACGCAGTGAAGGTATTGATTACGTCTTGTCATTGGTGTGCTTTATGTATGACCAGAATTTCTTTGGGTTTTCTGCCAGATTTAGAGACAGAGTTTAGTTGTGGAAATTGTTGAAAGCATCTCGCATTGAAGTACGCGCTATGTTTCGAACTTCTGCAAAACTTTACTAGTCTTGGGAATTTTGCATTCTTTTAAATGTGCCATGCTTTATTCGCTGCTTCTGCAGCAGCGATCTGACTCGTTTTGTGTATGATGAGTGGTCAGTACCATCACTTACTAATTTATGTGGTACATATCTCTCAATCGCTGTCGATACTTTCCCCTTTGAAATCATTCCACAACTTTTCTACACTTACATGATCAGATTGGAAGGAGTGCAGACTGTCTCTTAAAACGGTGTTAAGAGCATTTTTATAAGCTTTTTTTAAATAGATACACTTTGCGTTGCTTTTTGATGGTTATAGGAGTTAGGGTATTCAGCCTAGCAGCTACTGCCTTGTGGTCGCTATCCCTGTATTCGTCACGATACTCGCTATTTGTCCAGGATTATTTGTTGCTAAGAGGTCAAGTATGCTTCCGCAACAGTTACGCTTCGAGTGGGCTCATTAACTGATTGTTCAAAATAATTTTCTGAGAAAGCATTCAGTACAATTTCGGATGACTTTTTATGCCTGCCGCCGACTTTAAACGTATAATTTTTCCAGCATATCGAGGATAGATTAGCCACCACCGACTATAATTTTATGAGTGAGGTATCTATTTGAAATGAGACTCAAATTTTCTTTGAAACGACCCAAGTAATAGTTCAGTCCGATTGTCAAGTATAACTTCTACCCATACTATTTCGCAAGAATTATCTACTTCAATTTCACTAAAAGGCAATCTACTTCTGACAGCAATAAATACTCCACTGCCAATTGTATTTAATCTATCCTTTCTGAACACTGTTAAATCATTTGAAAAAATTTGTACAGAACTTATTTTCGGCTTTAGCCAGCTTTCTGTACCTATAACTATTTGAGCTTCACTGCTTTCTATTAGGGCTTGGAGCTGTGGTTCTTTCGCAACACAGCTACGACAATTTACAACTACAGCACCGATCGTTTCTACAACTAACTTACTGTGTTTTACCTGCCTCCTTTTAGATGGACGCCCTTTTTGTGGTTCCCTGAGGTCATCTAACCTAAAAAACCGCCCAGTCCCTTCCACACGGCCCCCGCTACCCGTGTAGCCGCTTCCTGTGTGTAGTGGACTCCTGACCTATTAAACGGAACCCGGAAACCCACCACACGATGGCACAAGTCAAGGAATCTGCAGCCTACGCGGTCACAGAACCGCCTGAGCCACTGATTTAGACCTTCCACTCGGCTCTGCACCAAAGGACCAAAGTCGGTTCTATCTTCGATGCTGCAGATGGTGAGCTCCGCCTTAATCTCACAAGCAAGATTGGCGGTCTTTACCATTTCCGCTAGCTACCCAAAACCAGAGAGAATCTCCGCCGATCCAAAGCGACATACGTAATTGGTTCCGACATGAGCCACCACCTGCAGTTGGCTGCAGCCTGTACTCTTCATGGCATTCGGAAGCAGCTTTTCCACACCCGGAAAGACTCCCTCTGGTACGCACATGCAGTGCACACTGGCTTCCTTCCCTCCTTGGCAGCCATGTTCCTAAGGGGCCCCTCTAGGTGCGTAATGTTGGAGCTCCCAACTACCAGCAAACCCATCCTCTGTGAATCCCCAGACCTTGTGAGCCGAGAAGCTTCCTCTGGAACAGCGTGGACTACTGCATCTGGCTCAGAGACATCGTCAGTCACAGATAACGCCCGAAACCCGTTCGTCAAACCAACCGGGGAGGCCCTACGATCGGCCTCTCGGAAAGTTTTTCGCTGCCTTTCAGACTATGGAATGACCTCCCACTCGACCATGGGTGAGGGGTCAACCTCATTGCAGGCAGTACCCGGGACGGCCACAGCAGCGGACTGAATGGGGGACACGCTGGACGTACTCGACGTCTCTCGCATCCCCGCGTCCGACCGCCCACAGTGATGCCTCTTGTCAGCAGCCTCAAGCTGTGTGACGGAAGCCAACGCAGCTTGGAGCTGTGAGCAAAGGGTCGTCAACTCAGCTCGCATCTGTACACAGCAATCACAATTCCTATTTATTACTGCAGTCGCTCCCGTTTGAAGCTCGTAAAAATATACAACAAGCGAATGGTGTACTCGGCTTATTAGCAGCAGGAATTCGCTGTGCTCTCTCACTAACCGTCTAAACGACACTGGACTACACTAAACAAAACAAACAAAAGCCTATACGATAGGAGTGTTGATATAAGGGTCGATAGCAACAGCGGTACGGTACGCTACACTGCTATTAAAATAAAAGCTTGTGCCCAATAAGCACTCGAACACGCAAGAAATTACAAAAATAATCTAATAACTACACAGGTATCTGTAAATAAATAAGTCGCTCCTGTCCGCCGCTCGTGGTCTCGCGGTAGCGTTCTCGCTTCCCGAGCGCGGGGTCCCGGGTTCGATTCCCGGCGGGGTCAGGGATTTTCACCTGCCTCGAGATGACTGGGTGTTTGTGTTGTCCTCATCATTTTATCATCATCCAGGAAAGTGGCGAAATTGGACTGAGCAAAGATTGGATAATTGTACGGGCGCTGATAACCACGCCGTTGAGCGCCCCACAACCCCAACATCATCATCATCATCATCACCACCATCATCAAGTCGCTCCTGTTGGAAGCTCGTAAAAATATACAACAAACGAACGGTGTACTCGCCTTATTAGAAGCAGGAACACAAAGTGCTCTCTCACTGACAGGCTATCTGACACTATACGCTCCAAAATAACATGTGTCTACCTTCGTTCATAAACAGAGAGCGAGTCCTTCCTCTTACCGAGGAACAGGAAAAACATCTTACGTTTTTTAACATTTTAAAATCAAAAATACATGACGGTAGGCGCAGGCAGGGCTACCGCTTCGCCTTTTCTCTTTGTCTTTAAAGAAAGCCAAAACATAAAAAAATGCTAAAGGTACATCACAAGTTCCACACAAACGTTTGACGAATACTGGTGCTAGTGATATAACTCAGTATGTTGTAGGGTAGTATAGGGCGGGAACGTCTATTCAGCCAAACAAACACGACATGTCGAGTTGCGTCGACTGCCGCAAAGTCCAGCATCATAGCTGCGGGTGTTTCGTCATGTGTACAGTAAGGCAGGAATTTGTTTATGTATTTAAACAATAGTAGGAGACGTCAGCAGACTACTTCCACCGATGTGCAGGCGCGAGACCTGTCGCGATCGCGTGCCGAACGCTTGCAGCCCCTCCACTAGTGCACGAGACGCCGGCAGACATTGTTCAGTGCATTTGCATCATCCAGAGAATGAAACGGGCGCCGTAGTCACATTACAATGCAGTGATTATCGTTCTGCAAATACTGTAGGGTAGATAACTGATATGGCCCTACAGTGTCTTTGATTTGTCATGTACTCTAGAATTCATCGTACTAGTGTCCTCTGTCATTTTTCCTTTACAGTATGTGCCAGAATCCTTCTAGCAAATCTAACAATAAGTTTCCATTCACTTCACCTGTAATTTACATCAAACAACTAGTTAAGTTAGCCGCTATAAGCTGTAACAAAGGAGTTGTAAAAGCATAGCAATTAAAGTTAATTCCTTGACAGAAAAAGATGTGTGCAGGGCAGCAGCGTTTGACATCTGAACTTTAACAGTATGCTATACTAACGTTGTGAACAAGATCGGATCAGGACTCTAATCACCACAGTATCTCCCTCTGCCCCCCCCCAACTCAGCCCCCCCCAACTCAGCCCCCCCCAACTCAGCCCCCCCAAAACTCAGCCCCCCCAAAACTCAGCCCCCCCAAAACTCAGCCCCCCCAAAACTCAGCCCCCCCAAAACTCAGCCCCCCCAAAACTCAGCCCCCCCAAAACTCAGCCCCCCCAAAACTCAGCCCCCCCAAAACTCAGCCCCCCCAAAACTCAGCCCCCCCAAAACTCAGCCCCCCCAAAACTCAGCCCCCCCAAAACTCAGCCCCCCCCAAAACTCAGCCCCCCCCAAAACTCAGCCCCCCCCAAAACTCAGCCCCCCCCAACTCAGCCCCCCCCAACTCAGCCCCCCCCAACTCAGCCCCCCCCAACTCAGCCCCCCCCCAACTCAGCCCCCCCCAACTCAGCCCCCCCCAACTCAGCCCCCCCCAACTCAGCCCCCCCCAACTCAGCCCCCCCCAACTCAGCCCCCCCCAACTCAGCCCCCCCCAACTCAGCCCCCCCCAACTCAGCCCCCCCCAACTCAGCCCCCCCCCCAACTCTGCCCCCCCCCCAACTCTGCCCCCCCCAACTCTGCCCCCCCCAACTCTGCCCCCCCCAACTCTGCCCCCCCCTAACTCTGCCCCCCCCCCAACACTGCCCCCCCCCCAACTCTGCCCCCCCCCCAACTCTGCCCCCCCCCAACTCTGCCCCCCCCCCAACTCTGCCCCCCCCCAACTCTGCCCCCCCCAACTCTGCCCCCCCCAACTCTGCCCCCCCCAACTCTGCCCCCCCCAACTCTGCCCCCCCCAACTCTGCCCCCCCCAACTCTGCCCCCCCTCCCAACTCTGCCCCCCCAACTCTGCCCCCCCCAACTCTGCCCCCCCCCCCAACTCTGCCCCCCCCCAACTCTGCCCCCCCCAACTCTGCCCCCCCCAACTCTGCCCCCCCCAACTCTGCCCCCCCCAACTCTGCCCCCCCCAACTCTGCCCCCCCCAACTCTGCCCCCCCCCCAACTCTGCCCCCCCAACTCTGCCCCCCCCAACTCTGCCCCCCCCAACTCTGCCCCCCCCCCTCGCACTGCCCCCCCCCTCGCACTGCCCCCCCCTCGCACTGCCCCCCCATCGCACTGCCCCCCCATCGCACTGCCCCCCCATCGCACTGCCCCCCCATCGCACTGCCCCCCCATCGCACTGCCCCCCCCATCGCACTGCCCCCCCCCCCATCGCACTGCCCCCCCCATCGCACTGCCCCCCCCCATCGCACTGCCCCCCCATCGCACTGCCCCCCCATCGCACTGCCCCCCCCATCGCACTGCCCCCCCCATCGCACTGCCCCCCCTCGCACTGCCCCCCCCTCGCACTGCCCCCCCCCATCGCACTGCCCCCCCCCATCGCACTGCCCCCCCCCTCGCACTGCCCCCCCCCTCGCACTGCCCCCCCCCTCGCACTGCCCCCCCTCGCAAAAGACCCCACCCTCTCAAAAGCCCCCCCCCCGCCCCATCGCATTGTCCCCCCTCCATGTCACTCTGTCCCCCCCACCTCACTCTGCCCCCACACTCCAGCCCCCTCCACACTCCAGCCCCCCCACTCTCTTTCTCTCTGTCTGCCCCCCTATCTGTCTGCCCCCCTCCTTCTCTCTGTCTGCCCCCCCTCTCTGTCTGCCCTCCTCCTTCTCTCTGTCTGCCCCCCCCCTCTGTCCGCCCCCCCCCCTTCTCTCTGTCTGCCGCTCCCCCCTTCACACTGTAGCCTAGAGCTTACAGAATGTTTGTTTTACGTTGTACGCAGGACATCCAACATATGCAGCAGATGGCTTATGGTACTGTCTTCTGGTTGCGAACATGCATTCCGCTCTAAGCAAATTCGAAGAAGGGATGCAAATGAAGATGCGGAGGCACCCACTGCAACGGCGTTCTGGCCCTATTTTGGCGGGATGTCTTGAAGAATAGAAAGAATCCTTAAAATGTACATCAAATGTGTTTTTCGGCCACCAGCAAAATTGAGGAACTTCTTGTGCTCGGTCAAAGACGACCTTGGCCTTAGGAAACGTGCCCCATGCCAATGTGGAAGGTCTTATATTGAGTGGACATGCGGAACCGTGCAAGAACGTTGCATCGAACACCATCGTCATACACCCCCCGGGGCAACCTGATGAATCAGCAGTAACAGAGCATTGCTTAGCCACAGGGAATCGTACGTTTTACGAAAAGGCTGAAATTGTATCCCCTGCGTCATCTTTCTGGGACTTTGTTGTTAAGGAGGCCGTACATATCCGTACGGCGGACAATCTTATCAACAGGGACGTAGGTTTTGAACTAAGCGCCACCTGGAATCCAGCACTGGCTGCCGTTGCATTAAAATGGGGAAAACAAGAACTCCCTACTTGTCACGCGACGCAACGCACTGCTGAGATTCAATTCAGATGTTAACCACAGGAACGTCCGGCACCGCAGTCATTAAAGGCCGTTCTGAGACTCTCAGCAGGGGTCACTAGGAGTGCCGCTTCTCTCCAACCGTCAGCGTCTTCCCGCGCACGCGTATTCCCTGCTCCCGGCCTGATACATTTCTACGCCGCCGAGCGATTATCACCAGTCGCTCCCTGCAGCAGTGACAGCAGCAGGTAGCATCACCTGAAGATGCCGAGCAGTTGCATCGAAGAAATACTGTGCGATTTACACAATACGATCCAGTGGCAAAGCTGAGAAGTGCATTTGCCACAGATCAGTCGGGAAAGCATGAAAAGTAGCATGCTGATGATGATTTAACGCCATCCAACAGTTATTGGGTTCGTATGTCACAGTAAAATCAGTAGAGCAGTACTGCAATGGTGTATCTACCGCCTTCTGAGTCTTGTGGATGAATTCCACACAATCAATGTTTGTTTATGGAATACAAGTTGATATAGTAATATCGGCTGTAGTAGTAGTAGTAGTAATAGTAGTAGTAGTAGTTCAAACAGTGGGTCTCATGTCGATTCAGATGGCAATAGGTTCCTTCACCAGAAATATTAACTACAGTAAAAATACATAGCAGTGAGGATCTGCAGCAAGCATATGTCAAGTTCATATTCATAGTAATAAGCATCTGTAGCTTAGAGAAACCACTGAAAGATTTGAAAACAAATCACCAGGTGCGGATGGAAACCCAATTAGGATTCACGAAGAGTACACTACGGCACTGGCGCCTTACCTATCTTGCATTTATCGTGAATATCTCGCGCAGCATAAAGTTCCAAGCGACTGGAGAAACGTGCTGGTGACTCCTGTATATAGGGAGGGTGAAAGAACGGACTCGTAAAATTACAGTCCACTATCCCCAACTTCGGTTTGCTGCAGAATCCTTGAACATATTCTCAATTCGGATATAATACTTTCTTTATACTGAGAGCCATGAATCAGCAAGGTTTTAGAAAGTAACGATCGTGCGAAACTGAGGTTGCCCTATTCTCACACGATATATTGCGAACTACGGATGTGGGTCAACAGGCTGGGTCCATATTTCCAGATTTCCGGAAAGCATTTGACACGGTGCCCCATTACAGGCTTTTAACGAAGGTACGAACGTATGGACTAAGTTTACAGGTACGTGAGTGGCTCGAAGGCTTCTTAAGTAACAGAACCCAATATGTTGTGCTCGATGGTGAGTGTTCATCAGGGGCTATGGTGTCGTCAGGAGGGCCCCAGAGGAATGTAGTAGGACCACTGTTGTTTTCTATACAAATAAATGATTTGGTGGACAGCAATCTGCCGTTGCTTGCTAATGATGCCATAGTGTACCGTAAGATGTCGAAGTTGAGTGCCTGTAGGAAGACGCAAGACGACTTACACAAAATTTCTAATTAGTGTGATGAATGGCAGCCAGCTCTGAATGTGGAAAAATGTAAGTTAATGCGGTTGGGTATGAAGTACAAACCTGTGTAATATTAGGATACAGTATTAGTAGTGCCCTGCTTGACACGGTCACTCGTTAAAATATCTGGGAGGAACATTGCAAACCAATATCAAATGGAACGAGCGTTTGAGAACTGTGGAAGGGAAGGCGAATGGTCGATTCGGTTGATTCGGAGAATTTTAGGAAAGTGTGGTTCACCTGTAAAGGAGACCGCATATAGGGCGCTGGTGTAATCTATTCTTGAGTACTGCTCAAGTGTTTGGGATCCGGACCTGGTCAGAATGAGGGGAGACAGCGAAGCAATTCAGAGGTGGACTGCTAGATTTGTTACTGATAAGCTTGATCAACATGTAAGCGTTACGGAGATGCTTCAGGAACTCAAATGGGGAATCCCTGGAGGGAACGCGATGTTCTTTTCGAGGGATACTATTAAGAAAATTTAGGGAAACAGCATTTGAAGCTGTGAATTTTAAAATTTCCCGGCGAATTGACTGTTCAAACAAATTTCGGGCTTGCAGCCGGTCGTCGTTCGATACTTCGCACGATATTTCAACTGGGCACCTGCCAGTCATCTTCAGGTGAGCCGTCGCAGACTGGCGAAAACGTCCTCCGTTCCGCAATATATAGCGTACTGTAACTATTCTGCGCATGCGTCGAAAACTTGTTGGTTGAACCACACTGTCCGCCGGCAGCAACCTCGCTGGTGGAATAGCGGAACTCAGTCGCCCTCTGCGTTGCTGTTTGCCACGGCCGTCGACGCACTCTGTCGTCTTCGATTTGAGCAAATCGTGGAGATGATGGGATTCCATGCACTGTCCAGCTGGTATCCGCTGTCACGGTTTAACAGATTTCCGCCAGTCGTGTTTCTACGGATTCTTTAATAATGGAGTCCCAGAAAGACGTTGCTGTGGACAAAATCATTGTTTTTTCATACTCCATTGAATGTCCAGTAGAAATACAATGTTCAGCAATAGCGGACTTGCTTGGCTGTAAAAGGCGGGTGTAACGTTGATGTTCAGTGCAGCGTTCTTTCACGGTGCGTTTGGTTTGACCTATGTAATCAGCTGAGTTTCGTATGTGATGTGAGCACTTGCCTACGAAAGGTCTCAGTAAGGAAGCGAGATGTTTAGCTAAATCATATGTAGGAGCTCCAAAGTTGCTCAGAAACTCAGCTGATTTTATCAATCGACTGGGGGCTCTTCGTCTTAGCAGTGTAGACCTTCTAGTAAGTTTTGATGTGGTCTCACTTTTTACAAAAGTTCCTCTTGCAGATTCTTTGACACTGATTGGTAACATGTTTCCTGTTGATATCACTGCTTTGTTCAGGCACGCTCTTTCCTCAACTTATTTTATGTTTAATCAAGAATATTTTGAACAGACTGACGGTGTCGCCATGGGTATTCCCCTGTCTCCTTTGGTGGCCAACCTTTTTATGGAGGATTTTGAAGAGAGAGCGCTTGAATCAGTGCCCTGAAGCTAATAGTTTTTTGGCGGTATGTGGATGACACTTTTATAGTGTGGTCTCATGGAGAAGATAAATTAATGGAGTTTCTACATCACCTCAACATTCATAGCAACATCCTGTTTCCCATGGAAATAGAGAAAGATGGTTGTTTGCCTTTCTTGAATGTCCTGGTTCGAAGGAAGAATGATGGTTCTCTAGGGCATTCAGTTTACCGGAAACCCACTCATACTGATTTGTACCTGCAAGCATCGAGTTGCCATCACCCATCGCAAACCATGAGTTTGCTTAAAACACTTGTTCATAGAGCTCATACTGTCTCAGATCTAGATAGTTTACCTCAAGAACTCGCCCATCTAAAGACAGTATTCAGCGAAAATGGGTATTCCATCCGGCAGATTAACACGGCACTAACAGTTAAAACTAAGAAGCAGGAAGTGAATAAAGAGGAAAACATGCCGGAACAATCTGTAGCTTTTCTTCCTTTCGTTGGCAACACTCCGTTTAAAATAGCAAGAATCCTCCGAAAATTTCAGGTAAAAGTGGTTTTCCGCCCACCATCGAAGATTGCCGACCTTGTGGGATCAGTTAAGGACAATCTGTTACTACGAAAGGCCGGAATTTACAAGATACCGTGCCAATGTGGTATGGCTTACATAGGTCAAACCACACGCACCGTGGAAGAACGCTGCACTGAACATCAACGTTACACCCGCCTTTTGCAGCCAAGCAAGTCCGCTATTGCTGAACATTGTATTTCTACTGGACATTCAATGGAGTATGAAAAAACAATGATTTTGTCCACAGCAACGTCTTTCTGGGACTCCATTATTAAAGAATCCGTAGAAATACGACTGGCGGAAAATCTGTTAAACCATGACAGCGGCTACCAGCTGGATAGTGCATGGTATCCCATTATCTCCACGATTTGCTCAAATCGAAGACGACAGAGTGCGTCGACGGCCGTGGCAAACAGCAACGCAGAGGGCGACTGAGTTCCGCTATTCCACCAGCGAGGGCGCTGCCGGCGGGCAGTGTGGTTCAACTATAAAGTTTTCGACGCATGCGCAGAATAGTTACAGTACGCTATATATTGCGGAACGGAGGACGTTTTCTCCAGTCTGCGACGGCTCACCTGAAGATGACTGGCAGGTGCCCAGTTGAAATATCGTGCGAAGTATTGAACGACGACCGGCTGCAAGCACGAAATTTGTTTGAACAGCATTTGAAGCTGACTGCGGAACGGATCTCCTGTCACCAACATCTGTTGTCCACAAGGAGTGTGAAGATATGAGGAATTGGGGCTCATACGGAGGCACATAGACAGTCGGTTTTCTCTCGCTCTATTTGCAGGTGGAAGAGGGGAGGGAAAGACTAGTAGTGGTACATGGTACCCTCCGCCACGCACCGGACGGTGGCCTGCGGAGTATCGATGTAGATGCTGCTGTAAATGTAGATTTGCAGGAATCTTCAGGTACGTAATGGTCAATTTCCAACTTGACTACCTTGATATAACACACAATTGCACTGATGGAAATCTCAGTCATCTAGCACTGTAAAGTATGGAATGCTTGTGTGGTGCTGAGACTGGTGGTGGTGGTGGTGGTGGTGGTGGTGGTGGTGGTGGTGGTGGTGGTGGTGGTGATGATGGAGGCTGTATTTAGGGAAGCATTTTGTTACGGTTGGAGTCTATTTTGTTGGACATTTGTCATGTTTGGGAGCATTTTGATGGTTTTTTTTTTCTGTATCGTGTATGGTGTGAAGTATTATGTATCAGGGCACTTCAGAAGTAGTCTCTGCTAGTATGTTATTCACATGTGACATCCTAACACAGTAAACCACTTACTGTTAGCAGGGTAACAGTGTTCCTGTGACATCACCCTACAGATACTAGCCTGAGTGCATCTAAATTTAGAATCCAAGTTGGTGATTCATGATGTCTTAGATGACGTCAGAATCCACACTGGATCACCTGGGGATGGGGATAAGGGGGCACTTCAAAATAGTTGTTCCAATTTCTGTGTCGCTGCTACCTTAGTCATCCCCAGTGTATTAACCCACTCCTCTCTCCCAATGTCTATCACTCGTTATATATATATATATATATATATATACACTCCTGGAAATGGAAAAAAGAACACATTGACACCGGTGTGTCAGACCCACCATACTTGCTCCGGACACTGCGAGAGGGCTGTACAAGCAATGATCACACGCACGGCACAGCGGACACACCAGGAACCGCGGTGTTGGCCGTCGAATGGCGCTAGCTGCGCAGCATTTGTGCACCGCCGCCGTCAGTGTCAGCCAGTTTGCCGTGGCATACGGAGCTCCATCGCCGTCTTTAACACTGGTAGCATGCCGCGACAGCGTGGACGTGAACCGTATGTGCAGTTGACGGACTTTGAGCGAGGGCGTATAGTGGGCATGCAGGAGGCCGGGTGGACGTACCGCCGAATTGCTCAACACGTGGGGCGTGAGGTCTCCACAGTACATCGATGTTGTCGCCAGTGGTCGGCGGAAGGTGCACGTGCCCGTCGACCTGGGATCGGACCGCAGCGACGCACGGATGCACGCCAAGACCGTAGGATCCTACGCAGTGCCGTAGGGGACCGCACCCCCACTTCCCAGCAAATTAGGGACACTGTTGCTCCTGGGGTATCGGCGAGGACCATTCGCAACCGTCTCCATGAAGCTGGGCTACGGTCCCGCACACCGTTAGGCCGTCTTCCGCTCACGCCCCAACATCGTGCAGCCCGCCTCCAGTGGTGTCGCGACAGGCGTGAATGGAGGGACGAATGGAGACGTGTCGTCTTCAGCGATGAGAGTCGCTTCTGCCTTGGTGCCAATGATGGTCGTATGCGTGTTTGGCGCCGTGCAGGTGAGCGCCACAATCAGGACTGCATACGACCGAGGCACACAGGGCCAACACCCGGCATCATGGTGTGGGGAGCGATCTCCTACACTGGCCGTACACCACTGGTGATCGTCGAGGGGACACTGAATAGTGCACGGTACATCCAAACCGTCATCGAACCCATCGTTCTACCATTCCTAGACCGGCAAGGGAACTTGCTGTTCCAACAGGACAATGCACGTCCGCATGTATCCCGTGCCACCCAACGTGCTCTAGAAGGTGTAAGTCAACTACCCTGGCCAGTAAGATCTCCGGATCTGTCCCCCATTGAGCATGTTTGGGACTGGATGAAGCGTCGTCTCACGTGGTCTGCACGTCCAGCACGAACGCTGGTCCAACTGAGGCGCCAGGTGGAAATGGCATGGCAAGCCGTTCCACAGGACTACATCCAGCATCTCTACGATCGTCTCCATGGGAGAATAGCAGCCTGCATTGCTGCGAAAGGTGGATATACACTGTACTAGTGCCGACATTGTGCATGCTCTGTTGCCTGTGTCTATGTGCCTGTGGTTCTGTCAGTGTGATCATGTGATGTATCTGACCCCAGGAATGTGTCAATAAAGTTTCCCCTTCCTGGGACAATGAATTCACAGTGTTCTTATTTCAATTTCCAGGAGTATATATATATATATATATATATATATATATATATATATATATATATATATATATATATATATATATATATATATATAATGTGTGTGTGTGTTTTTTTCGTGGGTTTCTTGTAGTTCTTCCTCATTTCAACCCCTTACATATCCGATGCAGTGCCTGATACATTTCAGCAGCAGCAGGAACACAAGCAGATATCAAGCCAACTTTCAGAGACGGTCCCTGATGCTGACCCTGACACACTGAGTCGAAATAAACTATGCATGCAGAACTGTTTCTACTGTAACCATCACCTGCAGCACTAAGGCAGGATGCAACAGGCATATCTGATGCAGCACCTGATACACTATGTGATCAAAAGTATCCGAACACCTGGCTGGAAGTGACTTACAAATTCGTGGCGCCCTCCATTGGCAATGCTGGAATTCAATATGGTGTTGGCCCACCCCTAGCCTTGACGACAGCTGCCACTCTCACAGGCATACGTTCAGTCAAGTGCTGGAAGGTTTTTTGGGGAATGGCAGCCCATTCTTCACGGATTGCTGCCTTGAGGAGAGGTATCGATCTCGGTCGGTGAGGCCTGGCACGAAGTCGGCGTTCTAAAACATCCCAAAGGTGTTCTGTAGGATTCAGGTCAGGACTCTGTGGACGCCAGTCCATTACAGAGATGCTATTGTCGTGTAACCACTCCGCCACAGGCCGTTCATTATGAGCAGGTGTACGATCGTGTTGAAAGGTACAATCGCCATCCCCGAATTGTTCTTCAGCAATGGGAAGCAAGAAGGTGGTTAAAACATCAATGTAGGCCTGTGCTGTGATAGTGCCATGCAGGACAACAAAGCGTGTAAACCCCCTCCATGAAAAACAGGACCATACCATAATACCCCCGCCTCCGAATTTTACTGTTGGCACTACACACGCTGGCAGATGACGTTCACCGGGCATTCGCCATACCCACACCCTGCCATCGGATCGCCACATTGTGTACCGTAATCCGTCACACCACACAACGTTTTTCCGCTGTTCAGTCGTCCAATGTTTCCCCTCCTTACACCAAGCGAGGCGTCGTTTGGCATTTACCGGCGTGATGTGTGGCTTATGAGCAGCCGCTCGACCATGAAATCAAAGTTTTCTCACCTCCCGCTTAACTGTCATAGTACTTGCAGTGGATCTTGATGCAGTTTGGAATTCCTGTGTGATGGTCTGGATAGATGTCTGCCTGTTACACATTACGACCCTCTTCAACTGTCGGCGGTCTCTGTCAGTCAACAGACGAGATCGGCCTGTAGGCTTTTGTGCTGTACGTGTCCCTTCACGTTTCCACTTCACTGTCACATCGAAAACAGTGGACCTAGGGATGTTTAGGAGTGTGGAAATCTCGCATACAGACGTAAGAGTCAAGTGACATCCAATCACCTGACCACGTTCAAAGTCTGTAAGTTCCACAGAGCACCTCATTCTGCTCTCTCACGATGTCTAATGACTACTGGAGTACCTGGCAGTAGGTGGCAGCACAATGCACCTAATATGAAAAACTTATGTTTCTGGGGGTGTTCGGGTACTTTTGATCACATAGTGTATATGGCTGTAGGCCACAGATTTCTTGCTTCCACTATATTCAGTGCCTGCACCAATCATCGGTGCTACATCGTTTCATAATGCTGTTGCTCCACAGTATATATCAATTCTTTACAGACGAATGTAAAAACTGAAAGAAGCCGACCTTGGGAAAGAACAGTTTTGATTTCGTAGAAATGTTGCAACACGCGAGGCAATACTGACCCTTCGACTTGTCTTAGAGGATATATAAAGGAAGGCAAACCTACGTTTCTAGCATTTGTAGACTTGGAGAAAGCTTTTGACAATGTTGACTGGAATACTCTCTTTCAAATTCTGAAGGTGACAGGGATCAAATACAGGGAGAGAAAGGTCATTTACAGTTTGTACAGATGCTAGACAGCAGTTATAAGAGTCGAGGGGCATGGAAGGGAAGCAGTGGTTGGGAAGGGAGTGAGACAGGGTTGTAGCCAATCACCAACGTTATTCAAGCTGTATATTGAACAAGCACTAAAGGAAACAAAAGAAAAATTTGGACTAAAATCCATGGAGAAGAAATAAAAAGTTTAAGGTTTTGCCAATGACACTGTAATTCTCGCAGAGACAGCAAAGGAACCTGGAAGAGCAGTTGAACGGAATGGAAGGTGTCTTGTTAGGAGGATATAAGATGAACATTAACAAAAGAAAACGAGGATAATGGAATGTAGTTGAATGAAAACGGGTGATGCTGAGGGAATTAGATTAGGGAATAAGACACTTAAAATAGTTTGAGTTTTTCTACTTGGAGAGCAAAACAACTGATGATGGTCGAAGTAGAGAGGATATAAAATGTAGATTGGCAATGGCAAGGAAATCGTTTCTGAAGAAGAGAAATTTGTTAACGTCGAGTATAGATTTGTCAGGAAGACTTTTCTGAAAGTATTTGTATGAAGTGTAGCCATGTATGGAAGTGAAACATGGACGATAAATAGTTTAGACAAGAAGAGAATAGAAGCTTTCGATCTGTGGTGCTACAGACGAATGCTGGAGATTAGATGGGTACATCAGATCACGTAACTAATGAGGAGGTACTGAACAGAATTGGGGAGAAAAAAAAATTGTGGCACAACTTGACTAGAAGAAGGGATCGGTTTGTAGGACACGTTCTGAGACATCAAGGGATCACCAATTTAATGTTTGAGGGAAGCGTGGAGGGTAAAAATCGTAGGGGGAGACCAAGAGATGAATACACCAAGCAGAGCAGATTCAGAAGGATGCATGTTGCAGTAGTTACTCGGAGATGAAGAGGCTTGCACAGGATTGAGTAGCATGGAGAGCTGCATCAAACCGGTCTCTGGACAGAAGACCACATCAGCATTAGTTGACTTCCCACAGATCGCGGCATGTTATAGTCGGTTTAGCACCTGACATAACGTCGCAGTTATAGAAGAAATAATGGCCAGCCGGACGCAAAGGTACAGTGCAATGATAAGGAACGGGATCAGCTGCGCAGGAAGCTGAAATACATAGAGGTTTGCATGCCAACCGAGTACAATCCATACCTTCGAGACATTAACATCCTAGGCAGCAACAGTGATCCATCAACAACCTGGTTTTGGGAATGGTACAATGAAGTTAACATTTCAGGACTCAATACAGTGTCTTATTCGAACCATCCAAATGTCATGAAACTGTGTGGCTTGTACGATGTGGATCATTGGGTCACCATGAAGAGATTGTCTATGGCAAATGTGTGTTAAATCATTCTTCATGATACTGTCAAGTATCCATTGCAAAATGAAGTGCAAGATGACAAGGATGAGTCAGTTGTGTGTATGTATTAGTCTGTGTGCTGTAAAGAAGTTTTCTGATACTACTCCTATAAACAGAAATTCCATACAAGGAAGTTCAGAGATGGAATTCACAAGTCTATTAGTACTCCAATTGGTTTGCCTGAAATACATTCTGGATTTGAAGCATATGAGAAGCAGTTTCTTTGGAAATTATTTCAGAGTGGTTAATAGGGTAGATGCAGAAAAAAGAGAATGAAAATGTTTTTTAATGATGCTGTTTTATTTTCCATAGTTCATAAAGTACAAATTATGTTAGCCATATATATATATATATATATATATATATATATATATATATATATATATATATATAATCATACGTAACAGTTCAAATGTTGGGGAGAGATATAGAGCCTTAGTAGTTTATAAATTTGCTATGTCAGAGAGACTACATTTGAGTTTTTCCAGTAAAGAAACTTGGAGCAGAGATCAACACAAACATCATTTCCGTCCATTGTATTGCTCATGAAAAGCACACATTGCATGTTGTACCACCATACAGTGAGACCTTCAGAGGTTGTGGTCCAGATTTCTGTACACACCGGTACCTCTAATACCCAGTAGCACATTCTCTTGCATTGATGCATGCCTGTATTCGTCATGGCATACTATCTACAAGTTTATCGAGGTACTCTTGGTCCAGATTGTCACACTCCTTAACGCCCTCAGAGTTGTTTGTGGGTCACGTCGTCCATAAACAGCTCTGTTCAATCTATCCCTGGCGTGTTCGATAGGACTCATGTCTGGAGAATAGGCTGGCCACTCTAGTCGACCGATGTCGTTATCCTGAAGGAAGTCATTCACATGGTGGTGTTGTCGGGGTTCCTCCGAGCCATAATCCGTATTTAGCAGTCATCCACTGCGGTAGTAACCCTTGAGCGGCCTGAGCGCGGCATGTCATCGACAGTCCCTGTCTTTCTGTATCTCCGCCATGTCCAAACTACATTTCTTTGGTTCACTCCGAGACGCCTTGACACTGCCCTTGTTGATAGCCCTTCCTGGCACAAAGTAACAATGCGGACCCGATCGAACCGCGGTATTGACCGTCTAGGCATGGTTTAGCTACATACAACACGAGCTGTGAACCTCCTTCCTGGAGGAATGACTGGAACTGATCGGCTGTCGGACCCACTCCGTCTAATAGGCGCTGCTCTTGCATGATTGTTTACATCTTTGGGCGGGTTTAGTAACATCTCTGAAGTCAAAGGGACTGTGTCTGCGATACATTATCTACAGTCAACGTCTACCTTCAGGAGTTCTGGGAACCGAGGTGAGGCAAAACTTCTTTTGATGTGTAAATAAAGATGCAGTTGTTTCTATCCTATTCCTACTGACATGATAGTGACAACCATAGAGGCTGCATGAGTGGTCTATTCAATTTTAAAATTAGAACGGTGTTTTAAGGTTGTGACAGCCAGCTGACTTCCCAGCATTTTAAACTTAGCGTAAGTGGGGTTTTCCCCACTTTGGAAGTATGGTAACAGATATGGAGCTGGAACTGTTTAAACTGTAAAGTAAGAGAGGCTGGAATGATTGTTTAAGTGTAGCACAAATGGACTTGGGGAAACATGTGCTCCCAATCTTTGAATTGAAGTAACATGATGCTGTATGATATATGTTGTCCATTTTGAACGTAGGGCGACAATTGATAAAATGGTCGTAGGGGAAATGCTTAACTTAATTTGACACTTAGAACTAGTGACCTGACTGCCATAAATAGCTCTACAGTTCTCTACAGAACTGGCAGCTTTCTAGCAGGCAAGTTGCTTCCCTTCGACCCAAAGTAAGTCACCTATGACAGTAAAGAGCTGTGCCAGTATGCTCTGGTCGTCTTCTTGAATAGCCATATTAGATTTTTTTAAATTTCCCGCCAATTTATGCTTAGGACAATAGCCCTACTTCCACAGTGACATCGTGGGAGTGGGGGGAAATCTCGCCAATATTTGAATTTCGCACCATTTCATACATATGGCAATTGGTATATGACAGACGGTGTGTGTGTGTGTGGGGGGGGGGGGGGGCGGCAGTGGGGAAATCCGATGACTCATCGACAACGTTATCAATGATGTAATCGATGACCTACTCTGCTCCACAGCATCCACTTTGTATCTGCTTGGATAGAATGTGTGTGTGTGTGTGTGTGTGTGTGTGTGTGTGTGTGTGTGTGTGTGTGTGCGCGCGGTGTATGTGAGCACTGGCGGTGTTGACCATGGTTTGCGAACAGCTGTAGATTCTTACGGCCATGGTGAGTTATCTGTAGGCTGTTGCCTCAGGTGTGGCAGCAGCAGAGACACCGGTGCATCACATGGGGCACCTCAGGTGCCAGTTGCTTCGCCCCATGGTTTTGCTATTGAGGCACCATCCAACGCATCCGATATGGGACATTCACACTCACCAGTGAGAATGAATGGTGGGTTTTGACGGAGCTGTCGCACTTGAGGCACAGAGTTAGTGTGAAAGCTAGCCATCTGGACTCACCCATTCATTGTGTGAGTGGACAGGTGGCCGCTCCTTAAGCAGGGTCTAGACAGGTAGAAGGGGTTTACTAGTTATCAAGAGTTTAATATTAGGAGCGTTATAGAGCCCTTAGGGAAATAGCATCTGAGACTGGAAAGAAATCCACTGTGCACTTGATGTGTCTGCTGATCAGCCTCATCCGAGATGTGAAGGAGGACCTGCCTGTGGCTAGTGCAGGGTGCAGTACTCTGCAAGTTTTTGCTCATGTTAGCACCAATGGCGCCTTTTTCTGAGACCTGGTTCCGAGGCTATCCTCATTTCCTACAGGTGGTAAAGACTGTTGGTCTCGCTGGTGGGGTGCAAGCAGAGCTCACACTTTGCAGCATCGTACCCAGAGTTGATCAGGATCCTGTGGTCTGGAACCCAGTGGAAGACGTCAACCAAAGGCTCTGACGATTGTGTGACAGGCATGCCTGCGGATTTTTGGACTTGCATTATAAGGTGGAGAGTTGTAGGACTCCCCTTGATAGGTCAGGAATGCACTACACAAAGGAAGCAGCTACTCAGGTAGTTTAATAATTGTGAAGTGCACATGGGTTTTCTTAAGGCTAGGCGGTAGTTTCATGTTCTCTGATGAAAGTTCGTCAGTTGATCACGTACAACGTAAAAACACTTCGAATCAAAAATTATTAACAGTAAATTTTCGAAGTGTTTTTAACAAATTTCCTCCAGGATAGTTGTCGCACACAACTATCTGAAATATGAAATAGAAAGCTCTGAAATATTTATTGAAACATAGATCATGTATCGAACAGATAGACTCGATTCCATAGGATAGGGAGTATCCTTCGCTGTCGATACATTGTGTCAATCTTGATAGAAATTGAGTCTGACTGTGAAGTTATCTGCAGACAAGTAGCATTCCTAGTTGAACTCAGGTTAGTTATCGGATCTTTTTAACGACCGCACGCCGGCCGGCGTGGCCGAGCGGCTCTAGGCGCTTCAGTATGGAAACGTGCGACCGCTACGCTCGCAGGTTTGAATTCTGCCTCGGGCATGGATGTGTGTGTTGTCCTTAGGTTAGTTAGGTTTAATTAGTTCTAAGTTCTAGGGGCTGATGACCTCAGATGTTAGTCCCATAGTGCTCAGAGCCATTTGAACCATTTTAACGACTAAGCAATTCCGCGTTGACAGTTCTAGAATCATTTAAAGAATGCCTATTCTCAGTAGTGCAGTGACGAAATAATGAGATTACAGCACGTGGAAGAGCAGGGCGAAGACTACTTTTATTTCGTCCACGCTTGGAAGATACCGCAAACCCACACTTGTTCTCTCCTTCTCTTGACTATTTCTGTGCGGTACAGAAACATTACCAGATAGGACTGGTGGATGACATTTAATTCATTTTCGAAAGAAGAGTGAATCATTTTTGCATTTTCGCAAAATGAGTGTCCCAGGGATGCCGATCTTTCCAAACGTAGGTCTGCACACCATTCAGCCAACAGTTTGCTTGATTGCACTGATTCGTTTTACAGAATAAAAAAATGTGAGCTTCGGGTCATATATGTGAATGGATTTAGCAACCTCCGAGTATATGGAATTCCAATATGTCGACGATATTGACGCATGCGCCGCACTCTTAACTCCATCCTATCAAAAGTATCCCAATACCCATTAGTGGATATTAATATGGGTTACAACATATACATTCCTAACTTAGGTCATTCTGATTTAATGTACGTCTCGAAAACTGTAGTTTTTTAATGAAACGTCACCAAACTTCAATGAAATCGAATTTTCTATTCGCTGTTATAAAGTAGTTCGCACAATGTCACGTACCCAACAGATGCTTGTGTGTAAACATGATTTGTCCTACATTATCGAAATCATGTCATTCACAGTTACTCAGTTTTCTTTTCCATTCTCCTGTATATTAATCTTGTCATTAGTTTGGACGCATGAGATGTCACTCTCATTGTGCGACAGGTTTCGCACGTGTCTGCCCTTGCTATCTTCACAATTGTGTGGGTGATATTTTCCCGTAAGTTTGATGGTACGCCGCCAGTCTCTTAGAGTCCACACACCAACTTGAATAGTCGTTTGTTTACCTTTTCCCCCAATGATTTTAGAAATTCCGATGGAATGTTATCTATCCTTTCTGCTTTATTGGATCTCATGTCTTCCGGAGGTCTTTTAAATTCTGGACTCTAATGCTAAACCCCCTACTTCCTCCTTATCGACTACAGTTCCTTCTTCCATCACGTCATCAGACAGAAACATCCCGTCATAGAGGTCTTCACTGTACTCCTTCCACCTATTCGCTCTTCACTCTGCATTTAAAAGTTGGACTCCCATTGTACTCATAACGTTACCACCCCTGATTAATTTCACCGAAGCATTTTTTGACTTTTCTATAAGCTGAGTCCGTCCTTTCGACTATCATTTCTCCATTTCTTGTTACATTTCTTCACGTATCGTTATATTGCCTTGGTTGTCCTGCACCGCCTATTTATTTCATTCCTAAGGTACTTATATAGCTGCATTCCCGCCTTTCCATAAACATTTCTGTAATTCTTTGATCAGATCTTTGATTAATTGAGGTATAACCGCTAATTTTCTCATTGCAGTCGCTTCACGAAACGTATGTGGGAGTCAGTAATATATTTTCTCACAATACATAAAAGTCCGCCCCCAGTAGCTGAGTGGTGCCGGCACGGTAGCTCAGCGTGTTCGGTCAGAGAGCTGCTCGCCCTCTGTAATAAAAAACTGAGTAAAGGAATCAACGATCAACTTGAACGGATGCCTTGTGACGTGCGCCCAGACCAAACGCAAAAAACAATATTGGAAAAAAAGTGGTCAGCGCGACAGAATGTCAGTCCTGAGGGCCCGGGTTCGATTCCCGGCTGGGTCGGAAATTTTCTCCGCTCAGGGACTGGTGTTGTGTTGTCCTAACTATCATCATTTCATCCTCATCGACGCGCAAGTCGCCGAAGTGGCGTCAAATCGAAAGACTTCCACCTGGCAAACGGTCTATCCTATGGGAGGCCCTAGTCACTCGACATTTACTATATATGGAAGAAGCAGCTTTACTTTTGTCAGAGTATCGCTTAACCCCCCCCACCACCACCACATTCTCACCATCCACGAATCTTCCAGTGTTCGACTGCAGCATTTGCATCTACCTGATTTTTATGAGTGAGGCTGGCCCTAGATCTCCCCCAGTCAAGTCTCAGAGCCCTATTAATTCTCTCGAAATCGCATCATGTTGCGACAGCAGTGTTCCATTAGTTAGAAGGCTGCCTAGCCCTCTGTCTATCACTGGCTATATAGAGAGCTACCACAACGAGAAAAAATAGCACAGTAACGTACAGCAAGAAATTCACTACTATGTGGATAGCTGCGTCCAGAGACTTGCATTTAAAGTTTCCAGAGATTCGTGTTCAGTGACGTAATAGGACAATAGCATGTCTCTTCAGCTATTTTACATTCAAATCTTACATTTATCTGCATCCATCTCCAATGCCCACTAATCCCGAATCCTCTGCAAACTACTATAGCTTACCGGTGTCGCAACTCTACTAGAGACAGAAGTCTACATCTGAATACATATTCCACAAACCATTGCAGGGTGTGGACTATGTCGTAGCAGTATTATCGATTTCTCCGTTCCTTTTCCACTTACATGCGTAATGATTGAGTAAAAATGATTCTCTGTCTCTGAATATATCCTAATCTCCTTTATGATCACTACGCCAGAAATAGGTTTTTTAATGGCAAAGGAAGCCTTATTGCTGCACCTCTAGTATACGGGGAGTTAGTATTTTGTCCATCTTCGGCAACTGTAGTATTATATAATGAAATAATAAGCAGCCAGTTGCATACAAGAAATTTAATTTCTTCACCGGTTTCGGCCGTTCAAAAGGTTATGCCTTTCGCTTGATTTGCGAGTGTCAACAACAAAAAGCATACAGCACAATGCCATGGTCTTGCATATATTTTTTCAGAACCATGGCATTGTGCTGTATACACTTTATTATTGACACTCGCAAATACTACGATAGGCATAACCTTCTGAAGAAGGGCACTAAGTGCTCGAAACAGGTCAAGAAATTAAATTTCTTATATTCAACTCGTTGCTTATTTCATTATACAGGGTGTTACAAAAAGGTACGACCAAACTTTCAGGAAACATTCCTCACACACAAAGGAAGAAAATATGTTATGTGGACATGTGTCCGGAAACGCTTACTTTCCATGTTAGAGCTCATTTTATTACTTCTCTTCAAATCACATTAATCATGGAATGGAAACACAGCAACATAGCTTTCAAATGCCCCCATAAATGAAAGTCAAGAGGGTTGAGGTCAGGAGAGCGCGGAGGCCATGGAATTGGTCCGCCTCTGCCAATCCATCGGTCACCGAATGGACCTCCATCGTGCATGAACCACATGTTGTGTCGTACTATTAAAGGCACGTGTTCTAGCAGCACAGGTAGAGTATCTCGTATGAAATCATAACGTGCTCCATTGAGCGTAGGTGGAAGAACATGGGGCCCAATCAAGACATCACCAACAATGCACGCCCAAACGTTCACAGAAAATCTGTGTGACACAAGCACCGAAGTCAACATTATCTTCCTTCAATTGGGCCAACTGGCTGTGAATCGAGGAAGTACAGTACATACTGACGAAACTAAAGTGAGCTCTAACATGGAAATTAAGCGTTTCCGGACACATGTCCACATAACATCTTTACTTTATTTGTGTGTGAGGAATGTTTCCTGAAAGTTTGGCCGTACCTTTTTGTAACGCCCTGTATACGAGGACTGCACAGAGAAAATCTGATACATAAGACCTGCAAGTCATCGATAGCGACTGACCGTCTATAAATAAGTCCCTGCACATGTCCTAATCGCCTTTATCGAATTCATACTATCGATACCCTAGTTATACGCTGGCATAATGGTATCAGTCTACACTGAATGGGTAGCGTTATGTGAGAAATACGTTGTCTATTTTTTTTTTCAAATAGGATATACCGATATAACACAATCCTAACAATGTCAAAGAGCTTCCAACGAGCACCACTGTCCATTGAATCAGTTACACTGACACAGCTGCTTTGCACAACCACACACAGTTCAAAGCTACAGTAAGCGTAGGGGAAAGATGTAGGGTTTACTCGCAGCTATTCGACAGTGGGCTGGCCATGATACCGTGTTCCGACTAGATCAGTGGGCAGTGTGCATACATGTAGTCGTACTTATTTATATTTTGCTAGAAGCAAACTTACCAGTGCTCACGTGTCAGTCTGAGTTGTAGTGTGAGCTAGGTAACACGAGGACAGGATTAGTGGCTGCTCACCATCCACACATTAATCTGCCTGTCAGTTCTTACTTCTTGGGTTACTTCACTCAAGCTTTTTGCAAATGAATCTGAGCCCGACATGCAGTCTCGCTCTAGGTGCTTACTGATAGGCATTTTACTGCAGTTAATGCTTCCGATGAGCGTGTACGGGATTTTTAGTCCTAGTAATGTACAATATATTCATGGCAACTACCAACCCCGCCACAGGTGCCCGCGCGTGCTTGTAGACAATTCCATCAACAGTGAACGCCCTGTATTTAAAACATATTCGATGTAAGCTGCTGTACGCTTCATAGTGGAGTGTACATCGCATCAATATTATCGATTACGCTTCCATCCCACTCTCACGCACTGATCGAGTAAGAAATGATTGTCTATATACTTACATAGAAACTATAACCCAAGTGGGCTGAGGCGTGAAAGGGAATTTGCATTGAGTAGGGAGGCACGCTAGGGTAATCCGTGCAATTGTGCAAAGCCACTGTGACAGGGTAGCGTAGTGGTAGCGCATCTGAGGCTTCCAATCCCGGCTTTGGTACAAATTTTCAATCGTCACTACAGTCATATCATGAATGAATGTTTGAGACTTGAGAAGGTGAGAAGGCCTCTGGTATCATATAGTGTAATATATTGATTATTCCTTGCTACTGCAGTGTTATCTTGAAGCTGTGAGAAAGGAGGACAAGCGCTCCAAGGCGCGGAGGCAGAGACGATGCTGAGGGCAGACGAAACTAGGAGAGATATTGTTACATGAAGTAAACCGTAAGGGAGAGCCTTGCGAAAATGCAGACGCCCCCAGACGCGGTCCCAGGGCGTTGGTTACTCTTCAAGGAGTTAACATGTAACTTCATTTGACGTCTAGACGCTGTGGTAGGTTGCAACTTTAGAACTTTGTTATCAACAGGCACGTATTAGCGTATAAAGCCAGCTTGATATCAGCCCTGAGAACATAGTCAGTAGGCTCACGAGAGTTAGAAAGAGACCTAAAACGCCAGAAACTGTTGACCTAGCAGTCCCTACTCCGGGGAGCCCGAGGGGCGGGGCTAAATGACGTATAAAAATAAAGTTGCAAGCCGTACTTGGCAGAGCAGTTACATTTAGCATTCATCTGAACAATGTTGATATCAAATACGGACTTAGTTAGTGCAACTGCATTAACGTCCCCGCCTTAGGAGCAGTAGAGGGGACCTAACGAAACCGTGATTGGCAGGCGCCTGCGAGAGACCTGCGGCGTTGGCTGGGTGGCGTTAAGTGGGAAAAACAGTACCCCCACGCGACTCTTTAAAACTCCTACATTCCGCATTTTGGTGGAGTTGTCAGTCAGATGATCTGGGCGCCGAATCCGTGTCCGTCGACTCCAGCCTCGGTCCAGCTCCGAGTAAGTCTGCTCTCTCACTTGGAGTGCCTCAGTGAACAGACTCACATTCAGTATGTTTTGTTTTGCAACTAAGTTGTTGCCTTAAGATGCTGCTAGTGTTTGCTACTGTGGTTAGCACCCACTCCTGGGACTTCAGCATTGGCTTCTGTTGCAACAGTGTTATTCAAGCTTTTTCTAACCCTAGAACTAGCCTCCAGTGTATTAGTTAGTCCTCTCTGGAATAAACAACTATTTCAAACCCTGTTTGTCAAAGAGTCTCCACAACGAGTTCCGTACCAAGTCTCACCACCTGCATTTCTAGTAAATGCCTGTACCAGTGTTGGCTCAGATAGAAGAAAACAATCAAATGCCTTCACTGTGAATTGTCCTTCTGCCCTGTACCACTCGGGAGTGCAGACTGACCAATAACCCCTTTCCTCTCTCTCCCACCTATGTCAGGAAACAACAATAGTTTCATTTGATTAAAACGCCTACGCCTGGCTCCCAGGCAAGGTCCACCATTTCGTTTGATGCTGAGGTGCTTCACCAGTACAGTTGGAGAGCTGCAATGCTGTTCGAGTTTATTGGGAATACCAAGTGGGCTCAGGGAAGTAAATGGGAATTTGGACTGAGGAGGGAGGCGTGCTACGGTAATCAGTGCCGTCGTGAAAAGCCTCTATGCCAGGGTGGCGTAGCGGTTAGCACATTTGCCTAGTGAGTTCTGTAGTGCCTCATTTCGAAATTAAATAGAGCATAATTGCTGACACTGCACACTTAGACATTAATTTTCACTTATTATTTGTCTCACGCGACCTACGTACTGCCTCACAGAAGCTTGTATTTAGGCCTCCTTCATGGTGGTGAGAACAGTGTTTTGGTACTAGGATTAGATTTTGGCTGAAGTTCTTTGGTATCTGAAGGCAGTAGTGGCTCAACATGCTACGTCTTTGGTGTAATGGAAACACATTATCTGCTTTGATAAACCACAATAACAAAAGTAACATTCTGATAGCAGCGTGCGTAATGGAAAACTGATTAGCGGCGTGGTCCCTATGATGTGGCGCTATTAAATACGCTGAGACTTCCTGCCTTGCCCTCGCACTGCCGTGCTGTCGCTCAGACGAGCACTGCATACATTCTGGTGTCATGATCACGTGTTATATCGAATTACTTTCATCATCTAAGGAGCTGGAGTGGTCTCGTATGGTGCAGAGGCAGACAAATCTAATCATTTCATGACACCACCACGACAGAGGGTGACAGTGATATTCTGTCTGGTTGTTGTTGTTGTGGTCTTCAGTCCTGAGACTGGTTTGATGCAGCTCTTCATGCTACTCTATCCTGTGCAAGCTTTTTCATCTCCCAGTACCTACTGCAACCTACATCCTTCTGAATCTGCTTAGTGTATTCTTCTCTTGGTCTCCCTCTACGATTTTTACCCTCCACACTGCCCTCCAATACTAAATTGGTGATCCCTTGATGCCTCAGAACATGTCCTACCAACCGATCCCTTCTTCTGGTCAAGTTGTGCCACAAACTTCTCTTCTCCCCAATCCTATTCAATACTTCCTCATTAGTTATGTGATCTACCCATCTAATCTTCAGCATTCTTCTGTAGCACCACATTTCGAAAGCTTCTATTCTCTTCTTGTCCAAACTATTTATCGTCCATGTTTCACTTCCATACATGGCTACACTCCATACGAATACTTTCAGAAATGACTTCCTGACACTTAAATCAATACTGGATGTTAACAAATTTCTCTTCTTCAGAAACGCTTTCCTTGCCATTGCCATCCTACATTTTATATCCTCGCTACTTCGACCATCATCAGTTATTTTGCTCCCCAAATAGCAAAACTCCTTTACTACTTTAAGTGCCTCATTTCCTAATCTAATTCCCTCAGCATTACCCGACTTAATTAGACTACATTCCATTATCCTTGTTTTGCTTTTGTTGATGTTCATCTTATATCCTCCTTTCAAGACACTGTCCATTCCATTCAACTGCTCTTCCAAGTCCTTTGCTGTCTCTGACAGAATTACAATGTCATCGGCGAACCTCAAAGTTTTTATTTCTTCTCCATGAATTTTAACACCTATTCCGAATTTTTCTTTTGTTTCCTTTACTGCTTGCTCAATATACAGATTGAACAACATCGGGGAGAGGCTACAACCCTGTCTTACTCTCTTCCCAACCACTGCTTCCCTTTCATGTCCCTCGACTCTTATAACTGCCATCTGCTTTCTGTACAAATTGTAAATAGCCTTTCGCTCCCTGTATTTTACCCCTGCCACCTTTAGAATTTGAAAGAGAGTATTCCAGTCAACATTGTCAAAAGCTTTCTCTAAGTCTACAAATGCTAGAAACGTAGGTTTGCCTTTCCTTAATCTTTCTTCTAAGATAAGTCGTAAGGTCAGTATTGCCTCACGTGTTCCAGTGATTCTACGGAATCCAAACTGATCTTCCCCGAGGTTGGCTTCTACTAGTTTTTCCATTCGTCTGTAAAGAATTCGTGTTAGTATTTTGCAGCTGTGACTTATTAAGCTGATAGTTCGGTAATTTTCACATCTGTCAACACCTGCTTTCTTTGGGATTGGAATTATTATATTCTTCTTGAAGTCTGAGGGTATTTCGCCTGTTTCATACATCTTGCTCACCAGATGGTAGAGTTTTGTCAGGACTGGCTCTCCCACGGCCGTCAGTAGTTCCAATGGAATATTGTCTACTCCGGGGGCCTTGTTTCGACTCAGGTCTTTCAGTGCTCTGTCAAACTCTTCACGCAGTATCATATCTCCCATTTCATCTTCATCTACATCCTCTTCCATTTCCATAATATTGTCCTCAAGTACATCGCCCTTGTATAGACCCTCTATATACTCCTTCCACCTTTCTGCTTTCCCTTCTTTGCTTAGAACTGGGTTTTCATCTGAGCTGTTGATATTCATAGAAGTCGTTCTCTTATCTCCAAAGGTCTCTTTAATTTTCCTGTAGGCGGTATCTATCTTACCCCTAGTGTGAGAGGCCTCTACATCCTTACATTTGTCCTCTAGCCATCCCTGCTTAGCCATTTTGCACTTCCTGTCGATCTCATTTTTGAGACGTTTGTATTCCTTTTTGCCTGTTTCACTTACTGCATTTTTATATTTTCTCCTTTCATCAATTAAATTCAATATTTCTTCTGTTGCCCAAGGATTTCTACTAGCCCTCGTGTTTTTACCTACTTGATCCTCTGCTGCCTTCACTACTTCATCCCTCAAAGCTACCCATTCTTCTTCTACTGTATTTATTTCCCCCAATCCTTTCAATTGCTCCCTTATGCTCTCCCTGAATCTCTGTACAACCTCTGGTTCTTTTAGTTTATCCAGGTCCCATCTCCTTAAATTCCCACCTTTTTGCAGTTTCTTCAGTTTTAATCTACAGGTCATAACCAATAGATTGTGGTCAGAGTCCACATCTGCCCCTGGAAATGTCTTACAATTTAAAACCTGGTTCCTAAATCTCTGTCTTACCATTATATAATCTATCTGATACCTTTTAGTATCTCCAGGGTTCTTCCATGTATACAACCTTCTTTTATGATTCTTGAACCAAGTGTTAGTTATGATTATGTTGTGCTCTGTGCAAAATTCGACGAGGCGGCTTCCTCTTTCATTTCTGTCCCCCAATCCATATTCACCTACTATGTTTCCTTCTATCCCTTTTCCTACACTCGAATTCCAGTCACCCATGACTATTAAATTTTCGTCTCACTTCACAATCTGAATAATTTCTTTTATTTCATCATACATTTCTTCAATTTCTTCGTCATCTGCAGAGCTAGTTGGCATATAAACTTGTACTACTGTAGTAGGCGTGGGCTTCGTATCTATCTTGGCCACAATAATGCGTTCACTATGCTGTTTGTAGTAGCTTACCCGCATTCCTATTTTCCTATTCATTATTAAACCTACTCCTGCATTACCCCTATTTGATTCTGTGTTTATAACCCTGTAGTCACCTGACCAGAAGTCTTGTTCCTCCTGCCACCGAACTTCACTAATTCCCACTATATCTAACTTCAACCTATCCCCCCCCAGGGGGTCCACAACTCTTTTGTGGACACGTGCGTAGCGAGCACGGGACCCCGAGCTAATGTGGCCCTCCTTCCTTTTCCGGGCTGCATACCTTCCCTTCCCTTTCCGCATCCCTCCCCGTCCCCCATCTTCGCCCCCCCCCCTCACCTCTGTCTCTTTCCTTCCTTTCTCCCCCTCTGGGAGTATGGTTTGTGCCTACGTCCAGAGACGGACGCTCGAAACTGTTCCAAATTCCTTGCTCTTACACTTGCCAGTCCTCGTCCTTCCTTTGTCCTTCTCTTTTCCTTCCCTCTTCTCCTTGCCCTTTTCTCCGCTACGGCGTTTGAGACCCCCTCTTCTTTCCTTTCCCTTTCTCTTCTTTCCTCCCTGTGCGTGTCTGAAGGCCGACCCACGCACTTCCATGCGTAGCCGGTGACGGGGTAACGCGTAATTCCCCGCCCCGGGTAGACAGGTAGGACACGTACGTACCCCCTGGTAACGGCCAGGCCCAGGGAGGGGTGATTACCCGAGCTGATACCTTCCGAAAGTGCCGATTGGTCCCTCCGTCCGTTTGTCGGGAGGTGTGACCTGAGGTGTGAACAATCACCTAAGGCGGGTGTGCCCTCGGCGAGGGCCCCCACAAGGGAGGAGCGCGCCATCGGAGACGCCGGTAATCATGGGGGATTCTTCCGCAATGGTTTCCTCACCTTCCACTATGTCTGCTCACAAACGTAAGTTCACTGAGTCTCAGCCACAGACTGTTCTTCCATCGTTGCCACAGTTCCTTGTTGTTTCTCGGTCTGACGAAGGTCACGACTTTTCCACGGTCAACCCTTTCATTATACAGAAAGGTGTCGACGCAATTGCGGGTCCTGTAAAGTCTTGTTCCAGATTACGGAACGGCACCCTGTTGTTAGAAACACACAGTGCCCTCCAGGCTCAAAAATTGTTGCGTACTTCTCTGCTCCACACCTTCCCTGTCCGGGTGGAACCGCACCGTACCTTAAATTCCTCGCGTGGAGTCGTTTATACGCGCTCCCTCGATGGATTGTCTGACGAAGAAATTCAGCATTACCTGTCTGACCAGGGCGTCACCGCTGTTCATCGGGTTATGAAAAGGGTTGATTCGAACATCATTCCAACCCGCACTGTCTTCTTGACATTTGACAAAGTTCAACTCCCATCAAAAATCAAAGCAGGCTATGAGATAATTTCCGTTCGCCCTTATGTCCCAAACCCTACGCGTTGCTATCGATGTCAGCGGTTCAATCATACCAGCCAGTAATGTTCCAATCCGGCCAAATGTGTTACTTGTGGCAAGGATGCCCATGAGGGTGCTTGTCCACCTCCATCCCCTCGCTGCATCAACTGTATGGGTGACCACGCTGCCTCCTCTCGAGATTGCCCCGTTTTTAAGGATGAAAAGCTCATCCAGGAAATAAGAGTGAAGGAAAAGGTGTCGACCTTTGCTGCTCGAAAGTTACTCGCCAGTCGACAGCCCACCGTGCCTCAGAAAGGTAAATACAGCGCTGTCCTTGCTTCTTCTCGTCCAACAAAGGAGGCGGCCACGCAGACTTGCGACTTCACCTTTAGTACCACGGTCGTCAGATCGGCCAGCGCAAAGATCGCCCGTTCAACCTCCCCCCTTTCGCCTGCCAACTCTATGGCTCACCCTTCATCGGGTTCTGTTAAATCTCGAGCCCAAAAGTCAGACGCCAAGTCTTCGAAAAAAGAGCATTCTCGTGAAGAGTTTTTACGTACCGCAACTTCACAACCATCGGTTCCTCCTTCATCTAAACATCATACTTCTAAGAAGGCTACGAAGAAACACAGTTCCTCTCCTTCTCCGCCAAGGCGTGTCCCATCTACAGCACCACCTGGCGGAAATCGCCCTCGGCCATCTTCTGTGTCGCCGAGGCGCACTGCTGGTGGCCGGTCAACTGGCCGATCGTTGGTGGCAGGAGCTGCTCCTGACCAACCTATGGATCAGGATCTTCTGCCTTCGACTGAATGCCATTCCATGCTGTCGGTCGCAAGCTCTGCGCAGTCGTTGAGTTGACAGCACCCTTGGTCACGTTCCTCCATTTTCTGTTCACCCTATGTCCATTATCCACTGGAATATCCGCGGCATTCGCGCCAATCGGGAGGAATTGTCGATCCTCTTACGATCCTACTCGCCGGTCATCTTCTGTCTTCAGGAAACAAAGCTGCGTCCCCATGACCGCTTTGTTCTCCCTCATTTTCAGTCCGTCCGATATGACCTCCCCTCTGTTGAAGGCACTCCAGCCCATGGAGGACTCATGATTCTGTTCCATGATACTCTCCATTATCACCCAATCCCCTTAAACACTTCCTTCCAAGCTGTCGCCGTCCGTCTTTCCCTTTCTGGATACACGTTCTCTCTTTGTACGGTATACATTCCATCGTCTACACCAATGGCACGAGCTGATCTCCTTCATCTTCTTGATCAGCTTCCACCCCCCTATTTGCTGGTTGGGGACTTCAATGCCCACCACCCGCTTTGGGGATCTCCACATCCTTGTCCACGTGGCTCACTATTGCTAGACGTCTTCCACCAAGCGGATCTAGTCTGCCTCAACACTGGGGTCCCCACATTTTTGTCTGCCTCCACGGCAAATTTATCTCATTTGGACCTTGCGGTCGGTACTGTTCCGCTAGCTCGGCGCTTCGAATGGTTCGCCCTTGATGATACACACTCGAGTGACCACTTTCCATGTGTTCTTCGACTGCAGCCTCAACTGCCATATATGCGCTCGCGTCGCTGGAAGTTTGCCCAAGCCGACTGGACACTTTTTTCGTCTCTAGCGACATTCGATGACCGTCGCTTTCCCAGCGTCGACGATGAGGTCACACATTTTACCGACGTTATTCTCACAGCTGCGGAACGTTCAATACCACGCACCTCCGAATTGCCCCGGCGCCCTCCAGTTCCTTGGTGGAACGAGGCATGCCGTGACGCAGTACGTGAGCGGCGACGTGCTCTTCGCATTTTCCGTCACCATCCAACTTTGGCCAACTGTATCCGATATAAGCAGCTCCGTGCGCGATGCCGTCGCGTCATCCGCGATAGCAAGAAGGCAAGCTGGAAATACTTTATTAGCTCATTTAACACCTTCACTCCCTCCTCGGAAGTTTGGAGTCGGCTTCGACGGTTCTCAGGCGCGCCTAGTTTCTCCCCGGTCTCTGGGCTCACTGTCGCGCATGATACCTTAGTGGACCCCGTCGCAATTTCTAACTCATTGGGTCAGCACTTTGCTGAGATTTCGAGCTCTTCAAATTACCCGCCAGCGTTTCTCCCGAAGAAACGTGCAGCGGAAGTGCGACATCTTGCTTTCTCCTCTCACAATCGCGAAAGCTACAATACGGTTTTCTCCATGCGCGAACTCCAACATGCACTCTCTTCTTCTCGCTCCTCCGCCCCAGGACCGGATGGTATCCATGTCCAAATGTTGCTGCATTTATCAACCCATAGCCTGCGTTACCTCCTTCGCCTTTATAATCGAATTTGGACCGACAGTACCTTTCCCAGGCGATGGCGGGAAGCTATTGTCGTTCCCGTTCCGAAACCCGGAAAGGACAAACATCTCCCCTCTAGCTATCGCCCCATTTCTCTCACGAGTAGTGTCTGTAAGGTTTTGGAGCGTATGGTGAATTACCGTTTAGCTTGGTGGCTGGAGTCCCGCAGTCTTTTAACACCAGCCCAATGCGGATTCCGAAAGCATCGTTCTGCCGTTGACCATCTTGTTGCTCTCTCCACTTATATCATGAACAATTTTCTCCGGAAACGCCAAACGGTAGCAATATTTTTTGATCTGGAGAGAGCATACGATACCTGTTGGAGGACAGGCATTCTCCACACACTGTTCTCTTGGGGCTTTCGAGGCCGGCTGCCCCTTTTTCTTCGCGAATTTATGGCAGAGCGCACATTTAGGGTGCGGGTGAACACTACTCTCTCCCGTACTTTCTCCCAAGAAAACGGGGTACCCCAGGGCTCCGTGCTGAGTGTTGTACTGTTTGCCATCGCCATTAATCCAATTATGGATTGTCTCCTTCCTGATGTCTCGGGCTCCCTCTTTGTGGACGATTTTGCGATCTACTACAGCTCCCAACGGACCAGCCTTCTTGAAAGACGTCTTCAAGGATGTCTCGATCGCCTCCACTCGTGGAGCATCGAAACCGGCTTCCGTTTCTCACCCAGTAAGACCGTTTGTGTAAATTTTTGGCGACGTAAGGAGTTTCTTCCGCCCTCCTTACATCTAGGTCCTGTCAACCTTCCGTTTTCCGACGTCGCTAAATTCTTGGGTCTTATGTTTGACAGAAAACTGTGCTGGTCCTCCCACGTTTCCTATCTTTCGGCTCGCTGTCTGCGTTCGCTTAACGCCCTCCGTGTCCTGAATGGTACCTCTTGGGGAGCGGACCGAGTGGTCCTTCTCCGCCTCTATCGCGCCTTAGTGCGCTCGAAATTGGATTATGGAAGCATAGTCTACTCCTCTGCTCGGCCGTCTATTCTTCGGCGTCTCGACTCTATCCACCACCGTGGATTACGTTTAGTATCTGGAGCTTTTTACACCAGCCCTGTGGAAAGCCTTTATGCTGAGACTGCTGAACCTCCGCTGTCCAATCGGCGGGCAGTCCTTCTGAGTCGTTATGCTAGCCATCTGTCTTCCATGCCTGCTAATCCAGCGCATGACCTTTTTTTCGACGCCTCCTTTGATGTCGGGTATGCAGGCCGCTCCTCCTCCCTACTACCCCCGGGAGTCCGCTTCCGTCAACTGCTCCATTCTCTTTCCTTCCGCTTTCCTAAAACCTTCTTGACAACTTGGGGTACAGCACCGCCTTGGCTCCGTCCCCGGATCAACTTGCTCAGAGACCTATGTCAATTTCCCAAGGATGGTACGCCTACACTTGTTTACCGTCGGGCATTTGCTGCTCTATGTGCACAAATGACGGAAGCCACATTTATTTACACCGATGGCTCGAAAACATCGTTAGGTGTAGGGAGTGCCTATATTGTTGGCGACACCCCAAATAACTTTCGGCTTCCCGACCAGTGTTCGGTTTATACTGCGGAGCTTTACGCTGTTCTCCAGGCTGTCCACTACATCCGCCGCCATCAGCGGATACAGTACGTAATCTGCTCAGATTCTCTCAGCTCTCTCCTAAGTCTCCAAGCTCTTTACCCTGTGCACCCTCTGATCCACCGGATTCAGGACTGTCTGCGCTTGCTCCACCTGGGGGGCGTCTCAGTGGCGTTCCTCTGGCTCCCGGGACACGCTGGTATCTGTGGAAATGAGGCGGCCGATATAGCGGCCAAGGCTGCAGTCTCTCTTCCTCGGCCAGCTATTCAGTCTCTTCCGTTTACCGATCTACGGAGCGTTTTATGTCGCCAAGCTGCTCATTTATGGCATGCGCATTGGTCAACACTTCCCCACAATAAATTGCGGGAAGTGAAAGCCCTTCCTTGCGCTTGGACCTCTTCCTCCCGAACGCGTCGTCGGGAGGAGGTAATTTTAGCTCGACTCCGGATAGGGCACTGTCTTTTTAGTCATCGACATCTTTTAAGCGGTGATCCTCCCCCACTCTGTCCCCACTGCTCTCAGCTGTGGACGGTCAGACACCTTTTAATTGAATGCCCCTATTTTAATCCGTTACGCTCCCGTCTACAGCTATCGCCTGATCTATCGTCGATTTTAGCAGATGACACGCGCTCAGCTGACCGCGTTCTACAGTTTATTAGTGACAGTGAAATGACGTCAGTCATTTGAAGCTATTTTTTGGGGGACAACCAACCCCTTTCTATAGTGGATTTTTAAGCATTCCTTCTGCCTTTAGTTACTCAAATTTTATGATTTTGTTCCCATTGCTGCTGATTTTAAATTTCGTTTTTTTCCTGTTTCCTATGTCACGGGCTGGGCGCTAATGACCATAGAAGTTTTGCGCCCTAAAACCACAAACAAAAAAAAAAAAAAAAAAAAAATTCAACCTATCCATTTCCCTTTTTAAATTTTCTAACCTACCTGCCCGATTAAGGGATCTGACATTCCACGCTCCGATCCGTAGAACGCCAGTTTTCTTTCTCCTTATAACGACATCCTCTTGAGTAGTCCCCGCCCGGAGATCCGAATGGGGGACTATTTTACCTCCGGAATATTTTACCCAAGAGGACGCCATCATCATGTAATCATACAGTAAAGCTGCATGCCCTCGGGAAAACTTACGGCTGTAGTTTCCCCTTGCTTTCAGCCGTTCGCAGTACCAGCACAGCAAGGCCGTTTTGGTTATTGTTACAAGGCCAGATCAGTCAAACATCCAGACTGTTGCCCTTGCAACTACTGAAAAGGCTGCTTGCCCCTCTTCTTTGGTGTAATGGAAACACATTATCTGCTTTGATAAACCACAATAACAAAAGTGACATTCTGATAGCAGCGTGCGTAATGGAAAACTGATTAGCGGCGTGGTCCCTATGATGTGGCGCTATTAAATACGCTGAGACTTCCTGCCTTGCCCTCGCACTGCCGTGCTGTCGCTCAGACGAGCACTGCATACATTCTGGTGTCATGATCACGTGTTATATCGAATTACTTTCATCATCTAAGGAGCTGGAGTGGTCTCGTATGGTGCAGAGGCAGACAAATCTCATCATTTCATGACACCACCACGACAGAGGGTGACAGTGATATTCTGTCTGGTTACTCGTAGTATTTGTCACTGAAGAACAATAGGCAGTGAGCAATGCGCTTCTGGCGTCGGAAATGCAGTAAGTCGTAGTACATAACAGTCATTTCAAGGCACATGACTGTTAGCAGCGTGTTCCGAAAGGTATGTAAAATGTGCCAGGGATGATGATAGAGCCGGCCGCGGTGGCCGAGCGGCTCTAGGCGCTGCAGTCTGGAACTTCGTGACCGCTACGGTCGCAGGTTCGAATCCTGCCTCGGGCATGGATGTGTGTGATGTCCTTAGGTTAGTTACGTTTAAGTAGTTCTAAGTTCTAGGGGACTGATGACCACAGATGTTAAGTCCCATAGTGCTCAGAGCATTTGCACCATTTTCATGAAGATAGATCCTTATGGTAGAGTCCATGAGCAAAGGAGGGTCTTGTGGGACTTGAACACCATTGAAGAGTTGGATTTCGAAGTCTCGTGATATAAAGTAGCCCCCGGAGGCTTAACCAGCCAGTGAAGCAGAACTGGCGATAACCCATGGAGCAACTGACAATTGAGTAAAGTTCTGAGGACGGCCCTAGTACTTCGCAGCACTCCAATATTCTGCAGACAACACGTTCATGCCCGCTTGATGACACAATATTAACAATTACGATTATGGTTCAAACGGCTCTGAGCACTATGGGACTCAACTGATGAGGTCATTAGTCCCCTAGAACTTAGAACTAGGTAAACCTAACTAACCTAAGGACATCACAAACATCCATGCCCGAGGCAGGATTCGAACCTGCGACCGTAGCGGTCTTGCGGTTCCAGACTGCAGCGCCTTTAACCGCACGGCCACTTCGGCCGGCAATTGCGATTACAGAGAGCAAGGAAACTTTGCGCTTCTATCTTGGAACCATTTGTTCTTGCACAAACTCGATGTCAAATTATGTCGTTTAATGGGAAAGCTGTTTCATGTTCCGATCCTACAAAAAATGGCTCTAAGCACTATGGGACTTAACATCTGAGGTTATCAGTCCCCCAGACTTAGAACTACTTAATCCTAACTAACCTAAGGACATCACACACTTCCATGCCCGAGGCAGGAGTCGAACCTGCGACCGTAGCAGCCGCGTGTTTCCGGACTGAAGCGCCTAGAAACGCTCGGCCACGGCGGCCGGCAGAGTACACTTATTTGAAACTTCCCGACAGATGCTGGCTGTGTGTAGGGTCGATATTCGAAATTGGATCCTTCGCCTTTCTCGAGTTTCGATAGCAGTCGGTAGAGCATTTATCCCAGAAAGCCGAAGTTCCCATGTTCGAGGCCTCATGCGGCACACAGTTTTAATCTTCCCACAGTATATTTCATAAGGAGTTGTTCATGAAGGACATATTGTATTCAATTATGTTAGCAGCAGCAGCAGAAGCACTCGTCGAATTACGAAATTACTACTTGTAACAGTGGAAATCTGTTCTTGTATACTAGAAAACAAAAGTTGCACTCTCCTAGGAATACTCAAATGAAGTGTTTTCTACAAACACAGGTTTCTTTCTCATTCTCTACAAGTGTGCGCAGTTCCCTTGTGTCAGTGGAAAAGACTCTGTAAAATTCTGGCTAATGAAGGTATTGCTAGCAAAACATCTCTCTACCTAACGGAACTTTTACAATGATAACCAGCGTTTCACTCTTACGTATATAGTTCTTAAACAATGCTGAGCTATACTCCCACTTTCCATCTAAGTTTTCGTCCTCAGGCAATACGGTAGTCTCGAGGACCGTATTTCTCGGAAACTGTCGTCCTGACATCCCCTTCTCAGCTATTTTTTAAGATTAATCAATGAGGAGTCCTCTTAAATTCTTTTTATACGATGTAATGTTAACCCCACATACACCGAGGTGACAAAAGACGTGCGGTAGCGAGACGCACATATACAGATGGCGGTAGTATCGCGTACTCAAAGTATAAAAGGGCAGAGCATTGGTTCAGCCGTCATTTGCACTCGGGTCCTTCACGCGAAAAGGTTTCCAAGGTGATTATGAGCGTACGACGGTAATTAACAGACTTCGAAACCAATGCTATTGGATCTAGACGCATAGGTCATCTCATTTCGGAAATCGTTAAGGAATTCAATATACCGAGATCCACGGTGTCAAAAGTATGCCAAGAATACGAAATTTCATGCATTACCTCTCACCTTGGTTAGCGTAATAGCCGACGACCTTCACTTAACGACAGAGAGAAGCGGTATTTGTGTAGAGTTGTCAGTGCTAACAGACAAGCACACTGGGTGAAATAGCAGCAGCAATCAATGTGGGACGTACGACGAACGTGTCCGTTAGGATAGTGCGGCGGTATTTTGCTTTAATGGGCTATGGCAGCAGAAGACCGACGGAAGTGCCTTTTCTAACAGCGCGACATCGCTTGCAGCGTCTCTCCTGGGCTCGTAACCATATCATTTGGACACTAGACGACTGGAAACCAGTGGCTTGGTCCGATGAGTCCCGATTTCAGTTGGTAAGAGCTGATGGTAATGTTCGGGTGTGGCGCAGAGTCCACGAAACCTTGGAGCAAGTTGTCAACAAAGCACTGTGCAAACTGGTCATGGCTCCATAATGGTGTGGACTGTGTTTACATGGAAGGGTCTGGGTGCTGTGACTGGGAATGGTTGTATTCGGCTACTTGGAGACCATTTGCAGCCACTCATCGACTTCGTGTTCCAAAACTACGATGTCGTCACCCGCCCACAACTGTTCTCGATTGGTTTGAAGATCATTCTGGACAGTTCGAACGAATGATTTGGCCACCCAGATCGCCCCACATGAATTCCTTCGAACACTTACGGAACATAATGAGATGTCCGCTCAACATCCCTCACCGGCAACACTTACGTAGTTATGGACGGCTATAGAGGCACCACATTTCTGCAGGGGACTTCCAACGACTTGAGTCCATGCCACGTCGAGTTGCTGCACTCTGCCGCGCAAAAGGAAATCACTCACAATATTAGGGAGGTATCCCATGACTTTTGTCACGTCAACGTAAAGCGGTGCCAGAAAGTCGACCTGTCGCTCTACAAAGAGAGAAGAATCCCTGAACACCAACCTCCATGAATGTAGGCCTCAACCTCACATTGCACAGTTCGTTTTATGCGAAAAGCTGTCAGAATGCGACGTCCAAGCATCCAACCCGAACAGTGGTTTGGCTGCAGCTTGTACCTCCCAGAAGCAGACGCTATATCCCATCTCAATTGTTTTCTCCTTAGACACCTGAGCCAAAGCTCCTAGGAGGGTCCAACTATGCACTAAGTCACTGTCCTGGGCCACTCTGCTGACTGTGTCTCATCATGGACCCAGCTAATCTACAGAAAACATCATATACAAAATAGCCACTAGGAAAGAAGAGGACTTAATATAAAAGGAGATGGCCTAATCTTAGCAGTCACTGAAGTTACTTATTGCAAGCATTAAATATTTTATTAATTGACAGGGGTGGAATTCAGATTGTGTTGAATTTAAATCAGTTATGAATGACACATCAGATGTGACAGTCCAGCAAGGGAATGACATGTATCATCCGTTTTTTATTTGCTCATGATAGAATCTGGACACTTTGTCAAATTTTTTGTGTATTGATTAGATCTCACTACATCTTTATAATCATCAGAAACTCTGGCTACTTGTGCCAAAATAGGAATGATTTGGTTTTCCACAAGCAGTGCCTGATGGCAAGACAGGAAGAGTACTGAACCGCTTCACTATAAATGTCCTCTTTTAGAAGGATTCCGGGATTTGCCCACTGAACCGGGAGATATACACATCTAACGCTTCGTAAAACTCTTCCAGCTGGCTCCAACCAACTTTCACCAATAATCTCTACAAAAACAAAAACAAGAAAACACTTCAAACTGAACAAGTAAACATCAGTTATTTTACTAATGTTTGAAGCTCCTCTTTATGTTCTCCCGCGTTTGCAATTTGAAAACTCTGTTGTTTTGAAAATCAGCCTTATACAAACACAATTAGTTTATTTTTATATTTACCCAGACATGTTTCGACACCTATGTGTCTTCTTCTGTGGGTCAATTTTAACTACTGTAGACCTAAGAATCACAATATGTGCAATTTGGCTTGTTTTGTTTAGACACTCACCTTAAAATTACATCTCTAACTGAGCTGTATTATTATACACCCGTTTTAGTGCTCGTTTTCGTCGCTTTTTGACAGCAAGTCATCTACAACGTAGCCATGAAGAAAATTATTGCGTAGTTGTGAAGAACTGGATCGTGGATAGAGGTTATGTGCGTTTCTGTACTTAACATTTTTCGTCCTGTTTCATGTCTCTGGTTGGTGTCTCGATCAACTGCCGTTTAGTGCATTTTTTCACTCAGTTTTTCACAAATTTCCGCTCACTACTTCACCTCACACGAAGTTTCACAAAATGCGGCGAAACGTGATCTGAGCAGACACTTCTGGCAACGTACTCAGTGACAGGTGTTATGTTATCGTCGCTGCTCATTTGTTCATTGTTGATCTTGTGTTTATTGTGGCGCTAATTTGGAATGTTTCGTCAGAACTGGTGTGGTGTGGCTGCTGGGAGAGGGCAGAATGTATGTAATGTGTATATATGTGTATGTGTGTGTAAAATAAAAAAGGATTTCTGTTCTCTCGGTTCCCTCCTCACCCCTCTTTCCATATATATATATATGTATATATATATATATATATATATATATATATATGAACATAACATAAAACACGTCAAGTCTGCGCACAGAGACATGTAATTTATTGAGTTCAGTTACACCACTGCTGGCCGGGGTGGTCAAGCGGTTCTAGGCGCTACAGTCTGGAACCGCGCGGCCGCTACGGTCGCAGGTTCGAATCCTGCCTCGGGCATGGATGTGAGTGCTGTCCTTGGGTTAGTTAGGTTTAAGTAGTTCTAGGGGACTGATGATCTCAGAAGTTAAGTCCCGTAGTGCCCAGAGCCATTTTTTTGAGTTACCCCACTCGAAGTCTGATTTGTTCATTAAACACCATTTCAAACTATCTTCTTATACTTGTCCACACCGTGTTTTAAGAAAATGTATATGGACACTGGACACTGTGGTGAATGGCAAGACCACAATATTTTCTCTAAATCCTGTCTAGCCAGCGCACATCTTCCAGGATGCACTACAAGCTGAAGCACCACGAAGACAACCTCATCTACCAGTACCACAACCACAACGGCAGGTGCAAGAACCACGCAACGCAGAACTCGACCCGACGTTGCGTGCACTGTCCTGCACGTTTTCTCAAAGACGCTCCGCTTCCACCGAGGGCGCCCATGTAGAGTCAGACCGCCGTCGTCTGCTACGTGTGTTGTGTGTGTTGTTGTCGCGGCTGCCAGATTTAATTACGCGCCAACTAGTTATGTTGTATGCAGCAGCAGTAATGACGGTTTATTCTTTGACTTTTGATGTTACGTACTTCCTGCACTGTAATGTGTACAGAGTTACAAATTTTCCCCGCTACTAGCTAACGCTTAACATTTAGTGACAATTGTACTTTCACATGCAACATGCACAGTTTCGTGATCGTCGTGGTCATCACGACGCCTATTCAGAGTTTCATTGTTTGGCCATCTGTAGAACTAGCTGACTGTCCTTGCATTGCTCAAACGTTTTTACGTCCCATTTGCGGACGACACTTCTTGGAGCGATGATATAACATCATGAGCAGCAATAAACAGAGAATGTTAACTGAAAAAGCTACGAATAATTCCTGTCACTTACCACTTTCCTTACTAACATCCTGTTATTTTTTAATATTTTGAATATATCCATGTTATAACAATTACAATAAAACTGTCCCATTGATTTTGGTAACACATAATTTTGTTGCCGATTGGTATTAATTATCTGTTATTTATTGCCAATCTTGGTCAGTTACAGTGCAGCAGTGGGGACGTCAACACTGATTACGTGAAGTATCACACAAATAAAACTCTTTAGCATCAATACTGATTACGTGAAGTATCACACAAATAAAACTCTTTAGCATCAATACTGATTAGACTTCCCTCAGGGAGGAATAGCTTTGTCAGATGAGTCATTGTTGTGAATGGTTGTATTGTATGCGAGCAATCTGTCCATACATTCTGTTGTTAGAAATAAATGTTAGCCCCACTCGCTAGCATTCAGCTTCATCCTACAAGTCACGCGCACTGGAATTCCTACATGGTAAATGGCCAAACATTATAAATGCAGGAAATTATCTAATCTGAAAATAAAATATCGCTCGTTAAGTCAGTAGGGAGTGACTCCAATGTGTCCAGTGTACACAAAAATTGCTGATGCTGTAGACACTAAATATACTAAGTATACACGTCAAAAAAAGTTTTGCATCACCTCGGTTCCACGAGTTCCGGAACCAGTACAGACTATTGGGACAGAGATCAACATAAACATCATTTCCGTCCATTTTATTGCTCATGAAAACCACACATTGCATGTTGTACCACCATACAGCGAGACCTGCAGAGGTGGTAGTCCAGATTGCTGTACACACCGGTACCTCTAATACCCTCCTGCACGTCCTCTTGCATTGGCTCCTCACCACGGCCCCCACTGTGCTCCTATCGGATGTATGGTTGGTTGGTTGGTTGGTGTTTGGGGAAGGAGACCAGACAGCGTGGTCATCGGTCTCATCGGATTAGGGAAGGATGGGGAAGGAAGTCGGCCGTGCCCTTTCAGAGGAACCATCCCGGCATTTGCCTGGAGTGATTTAGGGAAATCACGGAAAACCTAAATCAGGATGGCCGGACGCGGGATTGAACCGTCGTCCTCCCGAATGCGAGTCCAGTGTCGGATGTATGTGATGTCCTTAGGTTAGTTAGGTTTAAGTAGTTCTAAGTTCTAGGGGACTGATGACCACAGATGTTAAGTCCCATAGTGCTCAGAGCCATTTGAACCATTTTTGAACAAAACTCCTTTACTACTTTAAGTGTCTCATTTCCTAATCTAGTTCCCTCAGCATCACCCGACTTAATTCGACTACATTTCATGATCCTCGTTTTGCTTTTGTTCATGTTCATCTTATATCCTCCTTCCGTTCAACTGCTCTTCCAAGTCCTTTGCTGTCTCTGACAAAATTACAATGTCATCGGCGAACCTCAAAGTTTTTATTTCTTCTTCTTGTATTTTAATACCTACTCCGAATTTTTCTTTCGTTTCCTTTACTGCTTCCTCAATATACAGATTGAATAACATCGGGGAGAGGCTACAACCCTGTCTCACTACCTTCCCAACCACTGCTTCCCTTTCACGCCCCTTGACTCATATAACTGCCTTCTGGTTTCTGTACAAATTGTAAATAGCCTTTCGCTCCCTGCATTTTACCCCTGCCACCTTCAGAATTTGAAAGAGAGTATTCCAGTCAACATTGTCAAAAGCTTTCTCTAAGTCTACAAATGCTAGAAACGTAGGTTTGCCTTTCCTTAATCTTTCTTCTAAGATAAGTCGTAAGGTCTGTATGGCCTCACGTGTTCCAACATTTCCACGGAACCCAAACTGATCTTCCCCGAGGTCGACTTCTACCAGTTTTTCCATTCGTCTGTAAAGAATTCGCGTTAGTATTTTGCAGCTGTGACTTATTAAACTGATAGTTTGGTAATTTTCACATCTGTCAACACCTGATTGTTTTGGGATTGGAATTATTATATTCTTCTTGACGTCTGAGGGTATCTGGCCTGTTTCATACATCTTGCTCACCAGATGGTAGAGTTTTGGCATGACTGGCTCTCCCAAGGCCGTCAGTAGTTCTAATGGAATGTTGTCTACTCCCGGGGCCTTGTTTCGACTCAGGTCTTTCAGTGCTCTCTCTAAAACTCTTCACGCAGTATCGTGTCTCCCATTTCATCTTCATCTTCATCTACATCCTCTTCCATTTCCATAATATTGTCCTCAAGTACATCGCCCTTGTATAGACCCTCTATATATTCCTTCCACCGTTCTGCCTTCCCTTCTTTGCTTAGAACTGGGTTTCCATCTGAGCTTTTTATATTCATACAAGTGGTTCTCTTTTCTCCAAAGGTCTCTTTAATTTTCCTGTAGGCAGTATCTATCTTACCCCTAGTGGGACTACTCGTTAAAATTTTCTCGATTTCCTCTGAGTATTCCGCAGATAGCCACTTATTTTCTGCAGACACACCACAACAAGAAATATGCAGTAGGCCTATGTTTTGCTTGAAACGAACTTACCATATACACGTTTAGCGTATGACATAAGTGTCAGCTCCCCTAACACTGTATGACTCTACTCGACTTGTAAAATAAAAAAAATAAAAAAAACCGACGTTACCTTTTCCACAGAGAAGGCTATACTTCGCTATTAACTCTCCACACTTTGCGCCGCTACTACCCTGATAAGAATAGGAGAGCCTTGCACTGTACTTAAAAACAATAAGTTTCCGTACTCCGCATAATGTCACACTGCACCGCACGCTCCGAAGTACTTGTATTGGTATCATGAAGGTCGTAGAAAGAGGACGACAATTGCTTCTTTATTTAAAACTGAAATAGAGTGCAACAGGACGCCTCACGGTTCACCCGCACACAGCCGCTGCGTAGCCACCGACTGGAGCTCCGCCACTGCAGTACTTTCGAACCACGCCTGGCGCCAGTGTTATCGCACGCGGATGTATGAAACAGAGTACAGAGCTCGTCTTGTGGCTGTGCTCTCCCCCCACCGGCCGGCCGGGGTGGCCGAACGGTTCTAGGCGCTACTGTCTGGAGCCACGTGACGTCTACGGTCGCAGGTTCGAATCCTGCCTCGGGCATGGATGTGTGTGATGTCCTTAGGTTTAAGTAGTTCCAAGTTCTAGGGGACTGATGACCACAGCAGTTAAGTCCCATAGTGCTCAGAGCCATTTGAACCATTTCTCCCCCCACCACACCACTCCCCCATCTCACTCACCATGGGGCAGAAAAACAATGTATCTGCCACTGCAGCCAGCCTCTATGAGCGATGAGGGTATCTTGACTAAAAAACCAACAATGCACCTTTCCACTAGCCCTGTGTAATCGGGCAGATGACATGCGCGAATTGCATTCCTCTAGTTGCTTGTAGTGTGATAAAAAATCTGGACTGTTTTTGCTGTGCAACTCCGCAGGTCCAGCGCTTGCATATTTCGTGCCTCTGCTTCCTCAGATCGCTACTGCATGGCACGGCAAGTCAGCCTCAAGTCTTAAATAGCGAGCGCACTCACATTCACACACACACACACACACACACACACACACACACACACACACACACACACACACACACACATTAAAGAAAATTTTAATGTACTCCTCTTCTTAGTTCCTAAAATGAGACTCATTAATATCCCATCACCATGGCACGTTTCCCACTGTAGCAAGGCATGTACAGTAAGCTTTGCTACGTCATCTGCACTGTATTTTGTAAACGAGTAATGATGTCGCTGTGGTGGTTCACAGCATACACCGTAACAGCTCGTGCACAGAATGCAACATCAGCTCTATGCGACACTAATCATTTATAAGTTTCCAGAGATGTGACTCAGTATGTTTTATGAAATTCACGTTCAATTACGAAGTGAAAATTCCGGTGATTGTTTTCCCTTTTTCAGACAGAATACGTCCCAATTACCGTAGATGGCTCTTCCTTAGCTTGAGTTCCAGTATGGTAGCGATCAGATATACACCGCTTCACTCCTAGGAGCCGTTGAGCCTACTTGTTTTTCGTCTACTGCTAGAACCATTCGTGAATGGCACACGGGAAGAATCTCTGTGTGTCGGCCAGAATTTTTGTGCTGCAGAGTAATTCCCATAATTTTATTCACTGTATTTTATCTAAGAGTCAACAACGCTAGTTTAGTTTGCGTGTTAAGATGTCGGTCCATCGATTTATAGACAGACAAAACTCATGGAAGAATGTGCACTATCCATCCAGTCTTCTCAATCATCCTTGAAGCCTCTCGCGCTTTGTTTACTCTACTGCAACTTAGCAGCGGATTGATATTAACGGTTGAAGTAACGTAACTATTTTCCATAACTCACTAGTTGAATGAAAACACTAAGTTACAAGTCAACTTTGTTATGGTGATGTTTAAAAGTTTGCTCACAAGGCTTCGAAAAAGCTCTTGGAACCCATTACCTATTTAGCTTGATGCTACATACTGCTTCAGGCCATTTGCCCTGCGTCATTTATTACATAATCGTCATTTAACGGACTTTAAAAACAATGCAAATACGTTAGCACCTGCTTTCGTTGTTAATTGGTACATTCACTTGTCCTTTTTTGGTGGGTGGTAGAAATGTCTGTCTGACGATAAAAAATTTTCAGCTGCAGAACAATGTCATAACTTTATTCACAGAATTTCATCTATGAGTCAACAGTGTGAATTCAGTTTACCTATTAAGATGTCAGTTCATCCATTTATCCGTTTATAGAGTCCGCCTGCTTCGTTGATTGGTAACGTGTTTGCCTATCATGCAGCGGGCCCCAGTTCGATTCCCTGTCGGGTTGGAGATTTTCTCCACTCATGGACTGGGTGTTGTGTTGTCCTCATCATCATTTCATCACCACCGACGCGTAAGTCGCTCAGTGTGGCGTCACGTGAAATAAGAGTTACAATCCAAGCGGCCGAACTTCCATCGGATCGAGCCTCTCGGTCATTTTTTCCCATTTAGAGATGCACAAAACTAACCGAAAAATGTTATCCTCACTGCGTAATATGCTTCTAGTGTAAAGTGTCTGAAGACGTGCTGCTGGTTCAGCAAAGTCGGCATGGTACAGGAAAATAGAGAAAAAGGAGTGTGTCATAATTACCAACTACTTGCGCTAAGTCAGTAGCACATTTTTATATGAAAAAAACTATTTAAAAACCGTTTGATTTTATTCGATGCCTTCACAGCACAGTTTAGCAGGATGTGGGCCATACGAGGACTGTTCTTTCGTGGACGAAACCACTTTTCTCCATGTCACCGCCTTTCACTGTTTCTTCATTATAACGTCAGCCATCGATGTACGGGTGAATCACCTAAACTTGCATCGCAAATATTGCGGAAATGGAAACTGCTGTTGACGTGCGGTTTTTACGAAAAAGATTAGTAGGCAGGAGTTCGTATTGTTAGCCAGCCAACAGATTGTTATAATACTTAGAAAGTGTATTTTTTTGTACAAAAATACACTTTTTAAATGAAACAGTGCCTATTCACATTAAGAGACTGAAAGCAGAGTAAATTAGAATGTCAGTGGTGTTTGTTGCAGGATTCTAGTGCGAGTCGTTTAACACGTATCGTATCTTGAAAAGTTTCCACATCGACATTTGTTTGTGCCATTCTACCTGCGCAGATGTTAGGTACGATATTGTTCTGTTTGCTTAAGCTTGATTATGTGTTCCTTGTGTGTACTGCGATTTGCTAGTCAGTTAGTCTGTGACAGTCCTTGCTGTAGGTTGTGAGTAGACGATGAGATTTACCAATGGAGAAAACGCTGACGTGCTCATGATGTATGGTGAGTATAGGAAGAATGCAGTTCGTTCTTTTGCGGCAAGCAGTCCCAATAGACGTCAGCCATCTCGATACTTATTTATCGACCTCTTCAACCACGTGCGTGAAAGCTATAGTGTAACCCCTACACAACGTAACGGAAGGAAGCAAGTGACGACAGAACAGGAGAAAATTAATGTTGTTAATCCTGTTGCAGTTGATCCGCAAGTTAGAACCAGCGCAGTGGCACAAGCAACCGGCATGGGTCAGGCAAACGTTCTACACTCCTGGAAATGGAAAAAAGAACACATTGACACCGGTGTGTCAGACCCACCATACTTGCTCCGGACACTGCGAGAGGGCTGTACAAGCAATGATCACACGCACGGCGCAGCGGACACACCAGGAACCGTGGTGTTGGCCGTCGAATGGCGCTAGCTGCGCAGCATTTGTGCACCGCCGCCGTCAGTGTCAGCCAGTTTGCCGTGGCATACGGAGCTCCATCGCAGTCTTTAACACTGGTAGCATGCCGCGACAGCGTGGACGTGAACCGTATGTGCAGTTGACGGACTTTGAGCGAGGGCGTATAGTGGGCATGCGGGAGGCCGGGTGGACATACCGCCGAATTGCTCAACACGTGGGGCGTGAGGTCTCCACAGTACATCGATGTTGTCGCCAGTGGTCGGCGGAAGGTGCACGTGCCCGTCGACCTGGGACCGGACCGCAGCGACGCACGCCAAGACCGTAGGATCCAACGCAGTGCCGTAGGGGACCGCACCGCCACTTCCCAGCAAATTAGGGACACTGTTGCTCCTGGGGTATCGGCGAGGACCATTCGCAACCGTCTCCATGAAGCTGGGCTACGGTCCCGCACACCGTTAGGCCGTCTTCCGCTCACGCCCCAACATCGTGCAGCCCGCCTCCAGTGGTGTCGCGACAGGCGTGAATGGAGGGACGAATGGAGACGTGTCGTCTTCAGCGATGAGAGTCGCTTCTGCCTTGGTGCCAATGATGGTCGTATGCGTGTTTGGCGCCGTGCAGGTGAGCGCCACAATCAGGACTGCATACGACCGAGGCACACAGGGCCAACACCCGGCATCATGGTGTGGGGAGCGATCTCCTACACTGGCCGTACACCACTGGTGATCGTCGAGGGGACACTGAATAGTGCACGGTACATCCAAACCGCCATCGAACCCATCGTTCTACCATTCCTAGACCGGCAAGGGAACTTGCTGTTCCAACAGGACAATGCACGTCCGCATGTATCCCGTGCCACCCAACGTGCTCTAGAAGGTGTAAGTCAACTACCCTGGCCAGCAAGATCTCCGGATCTGTCCCCCATTGAGCATGTTTGGGACTGGATGAAGCGTCGTCTCACGCGGTCTGCACGTCCAGCACGAACGCTGGTCCAACTGAGGCGCCAGGTGGAAATGGCATGGCAAGCCGTTCCACAGGACTACATCCAGCATCTCTACGATCGTCTCCATGGGAGAATAGCAGCCTGCATTGCTGCGAAAGGTGGATATACACTGTACTAGTGCCGACATTGTGCATGCTCTGTTGCCTGTGTCTATGTGCCTGTGGTTCTGTCAGTGTGATCATGTGATGTATCTGACCCCAGGAATGTGTCAATAAAGTTTCCCCTTCCTGGGACAATGAATTCACGGTGTTCTTATTTCAATTTCCAGGAGTGTACATGTTCTTGATCGACATGCGTTCTGCTATGGTGCCCAGGGGCACCACGTGCAACCGGCACGACGACTACGCTACACAGGCAGGGATCGGTGTCACTCATGTACGCGGCCGCGGCATCGCTGGACGCCTAAGTTACTGGCAAGCCACCAGAGGCCGCTGCATTACTGTCTAGCCTAGAGAGCCTATATACAGGGTGTTACAAAAAGGTACGACCAAACTTTCAGGAAACATTCCTCACACACAAAGGAAGAAAATATGTTATGTGGACATGTGTCCGGAAACGCTTACTTTCCATGTTAGAGCTCATTTTATTACTTCTCTTCAAATCACATTAATCATGGAATGGAAACACACAGCAACAGAAAGTACCAGCGTGACTTCAAACACTTTGTTACGGGAAATGTTCAAAATGTCCTCCGTTAGCGAGGATACATGCATCCGTCGCATGGAATCCCTGATGCGCTGATGCAGCCCTGGAGAATGGAGTATTGTATCACAGCCGTCCACAATACGAGCACGAAGAGTCTCTACATTTGGTACCGGGGTTGCGTAGACAAGAGCTTTCAAATACTTGCGCCCCCCCCCCCCCCCTCATAAATGAAAGTCAAGAGGGTTGAGGTCAGGAGAGTGTGGAGGCCATGGAATTGGTCCGCCTCTACCAATCCATCAGTCACCGAATCTGTTGTTGAGAAGCGTACGAACACTTCGACTGAAATGTGCAGGAGCTTCATCGTGCATGAACCACATGTTGTGTCGTACTATTAAAGGCACATGTTCTAGCAGCACAGGTAGAGCATCCCGTATGCAATCATGATAACGTGCTCCATTGAGCGTAGGTGGACGAACATGGGGCCCAATCAAGACATCACCAACAATGCCTGCCCAAACGTTCACAGAAAATCTGTGTTGATGACGTGATTGCACAATTGCGTGCGGATTCTCGTCAGCCCACACATGTTGATTGTGAAAATTTACAATTTGATCGCGTTGGAATGAAGCCTCATCCGTAAAGAGAACATTTGCACTGAAATGAGGATTGACACATTGTTGGATGAACCATTCGCAGAAGTGTACCCGTGGAGGCCAATCAGCTGCTGATAGTTCCTGCACACGCTGTACATGGTACGGAAACAACTGGTTCTCCCGTAGCACTCTCCATACAGTGACGTGGTCAACGTTACCTTGTACAGCAGCAACGTCTCTGACGCTGACATTAGGGTTATCGTCAACTGCACGAAGAATTGCCTCGTCCATTGCAGGTGTCCTCGTCGTTCTAGGTCTTCCCCAGTCGCGAGTGATAGGCTGGAATGTTCCGTGATCCCTAAGTCGCCGATCAATTGCTTCGAACGTCTTCCTGTCGGGACACCTTCGTTCTGGAAATCTGTCTCGATACAAACGTACCGGGCCACGGCTATTGCCCCGTGCTAATCCATACATCAAATGGGCATCTGCCAACTCCGCATTTGTAAACATTGCACTGACTGCAAAACCACGTTCGTGATGAACACTAACCTGTTGATGCTACGTACTGATGTGCTTGATGCTAGTACTGTAGAGCAATGAGTCGCATGTCAACACAAGTACCGAAGTCAACATTACCTTCCTTCAATTGGGCCAACTGGCGGTGAATCGAGGAAGTACAGTACATACTGACGAAACTAAAATGAGCTCTAACATGGAAGTTAAGCGTTTACGGACACATGTCCACATAACATCTTTTCTTTATTTGTGTGTGAGGAATGTTTCCTGAAAGTTTGGCCATACCTTTTTGTAACACCCTGTAGAGAGAGAGAGGGGCCAATGATGATAGCATCGCTGATTGGCTGAGAGCCAAGGACACCATGTTTTTACCAAACTGACTCTGACTTCGTGCGATTATAAATAGATACTGTATGTGATTCTGCACTATTGGTTCTCTTCAACGCTTCGAACGCCAATTCCATTGTACAATTAAGTGCAAAGGCAGGTATTAAAGGACTTTTGCACGTTCTCTGTCCGTTCTATTTACGTAAATTACTTTACAGTCAGTCTGTCGGTTGCACTGCAGTCTCTCAATACCTCTCGGCGTGCTGACGAAGTAGACGACGATCCGAAGTGAGGCTTCTTTTACAGTGCTACGTGTGTAAATTTTTTATTTTCTGTCCAACTCTTGGCCACTAGCCAGAGTCCAGATTCTTAGTATCCGTGTCATCCCACAGGAGGAGCGGAAGGTATTTTCTGTGTAATTTTTTTTCTTGGTGTACCTTCCAGAAAGGAATAACGAAGCACTGTGAACTTCTACCAGGGCTAGTCGTTAAGATCCAATCTATGAACAATTCAGGTTCCATTTCTCCATCAAGAGCTGCATGGAAACGATTATGAGAATCGTGTTAACTTCTGTACATGGCCATTAAGACAGGATACTCCAGACATATTATGCATCTTGGTTAGTGATGAAGCCACATTTACCAGTCTTGGCAGGTAAACTGCCGAAACATGCACTATTGGTCTCTTGACAATCCCCAATGGCTTCTTCAGGTTGAATGTCAGCATCCATGGAATGTGTGGTGTGGTATAGTGAAACATCTGGCCAGTTTTTCATAGGTGGAGCATTGAATGCACAGAAGTATCGCAGCCTCCTAAGAGACCATCTCCCATGGATGCTAGAAGACGTTACTCTGCAGACTGGGAGGAACTTGTGATGCCAACATAATGACTGTCTAGCCCAAAGCACACGAAGTACTACAGCGTGTCTTCACGAATTGTTTCCAAATCGCTGGATTGGACGCAAAGGACCTGCACTTTTTTTTTTTTTTTTATTTATTTATTTATTGTTCCGTGGGACCACATTTAGGAGAAGTCTCCATGGTCATGGAACGAGTCAATACATGAAATTATAACACGATTGTAGAAACAGATAAAATGAAATATCAGAAACATATTCAGATGACAAGTCGTTAGTTTAAATAAAGAAAACCAAGAATGTAACACTGGAATTTGCTTAATTTTTTAGCTCTTCCAGGAGCTCCTCGACGGAATAGAAGGAGTGAGCCATGAGGAAACTCTTCAGTTTAGACTTAAAAGTGTTTGGGCTACTGCTAAGATTTTTGAGTTCTTGTGGTAGCATATTGAAAATTGATGCAGCAGAATACTGCACTCCTTTCTGCACAAGAGTCAAGGAAGTGCATTCCACATGCAGATTTGATTTCTGCCTAGTATTAACTGAGTGAAAGCTGCTAACTCTTGGGAATAAGCTAATATTGCTAACAACAAACGACATTAAAGAAAACACATACTGTGAGGGCAATGTCAAAATTCCCAGACTATTGAATAGGGGTCGACAAGAGGTTTTCGAACTTACACCATACATAGCTCGAATAGCCCGTTTTTGAGCCAAAAATACCCTTTTTGAATCAGAAGAATTACCCCAAAAAATAATACCATATGACATAAGCGTATGAAAATATGCGAAGTATACTACTTTTCGTGTTGAAATGTCACTTATTTCAGATACTGTTCTAATGGTAAATAAAGCGGCATTTAGTTTCTGAACAAGATCCTGAACATGGGCTTTCCACAACAGCTTACTATCTATCCGTACGCCTAGGAACTTGAACTGTTCCGTCTCGCTTATAACATGCCCATTCTGTCTGATTAAAATGTCAGTTCTTGTTGAATTGTGGGTTAGAAACTGTAAAAACTGAGTCTTACTGTGATTTAGCATCAAATTATTTTCCACAAGCCACGAACTTATATCATGAACTACATTATTTGATAATGTTTCAATATTACACACAAGATCCTTCACTACCAAGGTGGTGTCATCAGCAAACAGAAATATTTTTGAATCACCTGTAATACTAGAAGGCATATCATTTACATAAATAAGAAACAGCAGTGGCCCCAGCACCGACCCTTGGGGAACGCCCCATTTAACAGTGCCCCATTGGGACTGAACATCATTACCACTCTCAATATTGCGGAGGATTACCTTCTGCTTTCTGTTCTTAAAGTAGGAGGCGAACCAATTGTAAGCTACTCCCCTTACTCCATAATGTTCCAACTTCTGCAGTAATATTTTGTGGTCAACACAGTCAAAAGCCTTCGTTAAATCAAAGAAAACACCTAACGTTCGCAACCTTTTATTTAATCCGTCCAAAACCTCACAGAGAAAAGAGACTATAGCATTTTCAGTTGTTAAGCCATTTCTAAAACCAAACTGTACATTTGACAGCAAATTATGTGAATTTAAATGCTGCAGTAACCTTGTATATACAACCTTCTCGATAACTTTAGCAAACACCGATGGCATAGAAATAGGTCTATAATTGTCAACATTATCCCTGTCTCCCTTTTTATAAAGTGGCTTCACTACCGAGTACTTTAATCGGTCAGGAAACCGACCACTCCTAAAGGAAAAGTTACAGATATTCCCTGAATTTGACACCTTTGACTTTTTTCTGTGGGGAAAGCTGAAAGGCCTAGCCGCCAGGACATACCAACCACATCTGATGGTATGCAAAGACGCATTACAGCAGCCTGATCAGACATTTCCCCTGAAATCTTATCATGTGTGCAACAGCTGTTCCATTCCACAATGGAAGCGTGTATTGCCTCTGTCGATGGTCATTTTGAACAGAACCTTTGATGGTCAACTGTCTCGTTATGGTCTAAATCCATGTGTCCAGCGTAGGCACGTGTGTCATTCTTTAGTGTGTGCTACCACAGGTATTGTAGAAGTGTTGGTGTAGGGATCGTTTCAACTTCACGATACCTCGTGAACGACTCGTATTAGAATCCTGCAGCAACCCTGACATTCTCATTTACTCTCCTTTTCGTTTGTTAATGTCACTAGGTAATGGTACATTTAAAAGGAGTGTGTTGGCTCAAAAAATACCCTTTAAAAGAATAATCACAATCTGTTTAATGGCTAACAGTACGAGCTCCTGACTATCAACCCATTCTATAAAAATCGCACATCAATAACGCTTTCCAATTCCGCAATATTTGCGGTGGAAGTTTTAGTTTATGCATCCTGTGTAGGTGTAGAATGCAGCAGTATTATCGCCTTTCTTTGCTATCGCACTCTACTTATCGAGAAAACAAAAGATGGAACTTCGGCTGGTGAATCTCTCTCGGTAAATGCTTTTGTATTAGTGGAAATTTTCTCGTTGGAGTCTCTTCACGAGATGTGTGTAGGAGAGGGTAATATGTTTGGTCACAACACTTAATACAAGCAGTATAGAGATCATCTCTCTGCCCCCCTTTCCCCTTTTTTTGTCACAGTATCGCATACCATCCATTTTCTTATCAGTCACAAATCCTCCAGTCTCGAATGTATGGCATTTGCATCTACCTGATTTTGATGAGTAAGGCTGGCTCTAGTTGTCCCCAGCCAAGTCACAAACCCCTGCTAATCCTCTCGAATTCCCATCTTGTTCCAAAAGTACTTCTCCAATAGTTAGAAGGCTGTCTTTGTAGAGAGCTATTACAATGATAAGAAAATAGCACACAAACATACAAGAAGAAATTCACCACTATTTACATGATTATGTCAAAGTATTTTACTATTGATACTGCATCTAGTGATTCGTGGTCAGTGGCGGAATGAAACAGTAACAAGTCACTTTGGGTTTTTTATTTACATTCAGCTCCAACCCCCACTAATCGTCAATCCTCTGCAAATCACCGTGGCCAAATACAGGTACTTTAATGGCTAGAACACAGATCTCCAGTTCAGCGGAGGTCCTACTGCTGCACTTTTACTGTATGAGGAACGCACAAAGAAATACGGAATCATAACACCTGCAATCCATCAATATCGAATGATTCTCTGTAAATATGTTCCTCTACATGTTCTAATCTCCTGCACGGTGTTCCTATGATCGCTACATTAGTTAAATGACGGCATAATGATATCAGATCTTCGTTGATTGCACAGGGTTTTGCGAGAAATACATAAGCCTTTTCCGAAAGGGATTTACCGAAATGTAGTAAACATCGAGTGGCAGAGCAAGCCACTGTATAATGCATGGCGGAGGGTAAATCGCCTGAGGGTTATCGACTACCCTTCCGTCCCAAGATCATGCAATGATCAAGTAAAAAATGGTCGTCTACATACCTCTATACACATAGTAACCCACCATTATGTTTGCGATTGGAATACGTCGTCTTTCCCAGAGATATATTTTTGTTACGTATTAGAAAGGAGTATATCAACTATACGATCATAGCAGCATTTACATGATGCATTTGCTTCGTAAATCACTCATGTAACACGAACACATACGGACCTGCATGGCTGGTAAAGAGCGACTATCTAGAACTGAACTGTCGAATCGATGTCACTGTTCACCAATATGTATCATTTAACCACCAATAGGCCCATGGAAGTTAACGTCGGGATAGCAACTGAAAATGAGCTCAAAGCTATAGTGGAGATTGAGAAAGTATTGTGAGGCACAAAGTTGGGGCTTATTCAAATAGTGTAGGAGAAGCTGTGTAATAAACTGACACGTATCGAGGGGCGGTTGACGGGTAAGTACAGCACATTCTGTCTCGATATTTCTGTCTTCAACAGCAACAGTGTCAGTGCATCAACACTCACTGTATTTGACGTTACTACATTAAAATTAACAGTTTGAGAGTCAGTGCAGAGTCTATTTGTAGAGCACAAAGTGTCATGAACGTAAGTTGTTTGCAGGGAATGATATGTGTGCAGTGGAGCGATAGTAGATCTGTGTTTGTCTTGCTTAAGACGGCGGAAACCTTAGGACGGAGATGTGCTACTTGTGATTTTTAGCAATCAGTCTTTCTAAGATCAACGAAAGTTCAATGCTAGATGGTATACCTACTTTAACAGGTTTGGATGCCATAAATGTGGTCAAAGCATATAGAAAACAATTATTTGTGAAATACTGTCGCATAGTTTCCAAATATTCACCAGTCCTATTTAAGTGCAGTAAAATGTGTGTGTGTGTGTGTGTGTGTGTGTGTGTGTGTGTGTGTGTGTGTGTGTGTGTGTGTTTTACATCCTCCCACTATTAACCAACTACAAACCTCAACACAATGTACATGCATATACATACTATACTAATTTTTGAAGTTTAATTTGTTTTTGATGAATAGTCAGTTATCTGTCCACTTCCAGAGTCTTCTATGGCACATAAACTCCCTCCTGATTTCGAAATGAAATTTGCTTAGAAAGAAACACTCAATCATCCAGCAGATCAATGAAATCAGATGTGTACTAACATAGTTTCTAAATTTCTGTGTTTTAGTACATTGATGCTGTGTGTGCTACTCCGTCACAGCATTAACGACCGTTCCATTAAAACTAGTCTTCCATGCCATATACATAAATGCAGACTCCCTCTTGATTTCGTAACGTAATTTGCTTATGAAGAAAACTCCCAGCAATCCAGTGGAGCAGTGGAATCACGTGTGTGTAACATACTTTCCAAACGTCTGTCTGTGCAATTTAAGTCTAGTGATGCTGTGTAGGATACTCTCTGCAACCATTAGAAATAATCCATTAAAACTACAGTCTTCTGCAACATATACATTTATACACATCTTACACAGATTTTTTAAATTTACTGCCATTTAACACACTTAGACAGGATCGAAGTCCAATAGCCAGTTCCATAGTTACACATCAGAGCTTAAAAACCATGTTCGTTCTAGTGGAGGAAGATGAAAACTTTTCTGCCAGAAAAAAGGTAGTCATACATATCCATTCTGTTAAGAAAATATCGCATTTTAATCAAATCCATAAGCTAATAGTGATCTATAGAATGTCACTGCAATAGTCCAGAATGATGGTCAATTTTAACATCAACCAGTTCTGCTTTCGATGGGTTTCATTCGCTGTCTCCATACCAATTTCTCTTAATATGCCTTCTGCTCCTGACTATGGGAAGTAATACAGTGTCTCTAGAATGCCTAGACTTCCCTGTATTAAAGTACTGATACGTGACAACATCCTTCCTAATTAAGGAGATGAATGAGGGAGTATTTGCATCTGCACAGGTAAGAAGTATTGTACAACAAATACTGTTCAACCCACCACAGATACACTTTCACAGATATACTTCCACAACACCCTCAGACATTCAATAAGTTACGGAGCAATCTGCTTTCACTTCCCCGATATGTAGTAGATCACATTAATCTATAACGGAGAATAGCTTGAGATACAACAAACTGTTCTAGATAAAAGTTGTAGGTAGCAAAGGGGGTCACACATTGCTACTAATGACCAGTCCCTTGAATGTGATTTTCAAGGTGATCTGGAGTTTAAATTGATTTTTTAAAAAGGGAACCCTAATATCTGATTTAAAATTCGAAAAGAGCGACACATTTTACATGTACAATGATAAGTTATTCAAGGACATGGCAAGGTTCAATGAAGATAAAATAGGCAAGTATATTCTTAGTCCTAATAGGAATTAACTCGGAACAGAGGACGGATACAGCAAAGTAGTATAATGTTAGATACAAATTGGAAGCGGCATAAGGGTTCATTTACCATCACCAATAACAGTGATTGTAAAGGTAATTATCGAAGCTCATTCGAAGATTGAGTTTTGTTTCATGGAACATCCGATTTGTGACTCCAGATCTAGAAACAGCGAAGAGAGATTTGAACTGAAGTTTTAAATAACGTGTTTATTGGCAAAATAAATACATCATAATGCATAAACGTTATTTCGACATCTACATGACATATAAGTAAAACTTAGATCATTGATTCCCAAATCGTTGAGTCTCCTCGCCTCTCATTTCTTGGGGTGCTTAATTAAAGAGATCCTGTGCCACCCCGTTTGTACCCAGAAATTAATCACTAGACTTATGTTCAAAACGACCATCACTTGCTGTATTCCTTCTCTATTCTGAGTTAATCGCTGCTAGAACAAGAACATATGTCCTTGTTTGACCTTCATTGATCTTTGCCATGACCTTGAATAATATATCATTTATACTTAAAATATGCTTATTTGACGTTCACTTATCCGTACCATGACCTTGAATAGTGTATCATTTATATGTAAAATATGCTGGAATCTGAAATTTTAGGGTTCCTATTTAAGAAAATCACTTTAATTTCGAAGTCACCTTGAAAACCTCGTTCAAGGTCACAACCATTAGTAATAATGTGTGGCTCTGTTTGCCACCTACAAATTTTATCTAAAATATTGTGCTGTATCTCGTCTCTATCCTGAGTTATTCCCCATTATGTTTTAAAATTGTCTATGAGGGTATTTTTGTTTTGTCGTTGCAACTACAAAAACGAGTGATTTTTTTCCAACAGACGCATTTCGCTTTACTGAGGTAAAGCATCAGTAGTGGTGGTGATTTTCAGTTGATTTCATGCTTACATCGGGAAATTCCTTCTGCTAGCTCGTCGTTGTTTTTCTGCGTTAAACACTGATAATTTTGGTCTAATTTTTAGACCGAGAGCGGTGGCGCAATGGTTAGCACACTGGACTCACATTCTGGAGGACGACGGATCAAACCCGTCTCCGGCCATCCTGATTTAGGTTTTCCGTGATTTCCCTAAATCGTTCCAAGCAATTGCCCGGATGGTTCCTCTGAAAGGGCGCGGCCGATTTCCTTCCTAGTGCTCCTCTAATACGAGCTTGTGCTCCGTCTCTGATGACCTCGTTGTCGACTGGACGTTAAACACTAATCTCCTCCTCCTCCTCCTCCTGCCTCGAGATGACTGGGTGTTTGTGTTGTCCTCATTATTTCATCATCATTCATGAAAGTGGCGAGATTGGACTGAACAAAGGTTGTGACTTTGTACGGGCGCTGATAACCGCGCAGTTGAGCGCCCCGCATACCAATCATCATCATCATCATCATCATCCTCTAATTTTTCGTTTTTCTGCAGAACTATGCATTTCTTATGTTTTTCACAACAAAATTTTATGCACACCGCTGTATTCTGTCTCCGATGTGGTAGCGGACGGCATTTCCCGATGTAAGCAAGAAATCAACCGAAAATCACCACCACTGATGATGCTTTAACTCAATAAAGCGAAACGCGTCTGGTGAAAAAATTCACACGTTTTAGTAGTTGCAACGACAGAACAAAAATACCATCAAGAATTATAAAGCAACTAAAGACACTTTGGACACAAAAATGAAGAAATTAAAATGGTTCACCCTATACATATATAGTCTAACCTAAAAATCCAAGATGCTGACACTTCCATTCATGTCATGTATTATCCATTTGCTGGAAAATGTAGTACAAATGCAAACATCTAGTGCAACCGCGCTTTTTTTCTGTAAATGCGCGTGTTAGTTTATTGCGGGGGAGCCCCATGGTACAAAGTAGGTTCCGCGTTAGGATTCAAAAGTGGATCCACCATGCAGTATGACTGGGATAGAGCTTGAATGTGGATTCACCACACGTCACATCCAGGATAGGGGTCAAAGGTGGATAAACCAAATGTTACATCTGTGATAGATTTCGAAGGTAAATCCACCATGCATTACATCTGTAATAGTGATCGAAGGTGGATCCGCCACGCGTTACGTTCATCCTGATACATCCGGGGTGGTGTGTGAAGGTGGATCCCCCAGCAGTAGGTTCAGGCAGGTTCTGGGGGCCTCCGCAACAGACCAATATGAATATATACAGAAAAATAGCGCAGTTTCGCTAGGTGTTAACAGTTGTACTACATTTACAAGCAATGTGACCAGAAGTGACATCATGATCACATAAGCATAAGTGCTGGCATCTTGAATATTTAGAGTAGATCTATATGTGTATGGGGCTTTGCAAGCAAGTCACTCTCTAATGTGGATGTCTGACAGTGTAGGGGAGGTATATCTGCGAATCTTATTTGATTCTTGTAATCTGTGCAGAATGCGTACACTCCCACATTCTTCTCCTGAATCACCATTGATGTGCATTTCAACATGTGATGGGAGACCTAATTATAGGACATGGTGTGAGGCTGGTGTCTTCCGATGGTTGGTCTTTAGCTATTAAGAAATGTCCTAACAGACTAAGTGAAGCTGGATTCTTTTATACTAGTGAGGGAGATGGAACTTGTGCTTCCATTCTGGTGGAGGGTTAAAATAATGGAATGAAATGCACAAACCGTGGGTTGAACATGCTGTGTGGTTTTCCAAGTGCTTGTTTGTGCTTGTTTGTGCTTCTTGTGAAGTATAAGGATTTTGTGAATAATATTTGTCAGAACATAGATGCAGAAATCAGTGCAAAGGGTGCAGCTAATATTAAATCTCCATCAAGTCTTCTGAAAGCAGCATCAAAACACCACGTGGCTGTGAGGACTTCTGAAATGTTTGCCTGTGTAAAATCTGATTCCAGGGAGAAATGAGAGTACTATTCTTTCCATGCAGACATATGACTGCCTGTGTTTAATATGGACTTCTCTTTCCTTGTGTGCTGTGCGCCAGAAAACTGTTATCTACAGTAAGAACATTTTTCTCGAAAACACAGATGTTGTAACAGATACTATAACTTTATTATATATTTTATACGTTGTTAATGTACATTGTGAAAAATGTTGTCGTTAAAAACGTTATTTTCTTGTATTTTCTTACATCAATCAGAGCTATGTCTGTTCTTAATATGATGGCTATGATTACACTGCAGTCATAAAACCTTCTGACCTGTGTTGAAGATTCGTGAGTTTTAGTGTCGAAACATAGAACTGAGAGACAGTACTACTGTTCTGTCAACGTAGGCAGTCTTCTATGGGGTTAAAAAAAGACATACTTTCGTCCCTGGGCAGAGTATTATTGTAAAGGCCTGTGCTACACAGTTTCGTATGACATGATAACAAGTGCTTTGTGACAAGCCAGTAGTGACTAGATTTGGTATTGGAATGTACTGCAGGAAGAAAATAAAAATCAGATTATGTCACTGAACAAAAACCATCTGTAGCATATAAATCCACATAAATTATAGAGTGCTGCCTACAACCATGTCTCAGATCACTTTAGTAAAAGCATTACACAGTAGATGTAATCAGAACTGGCGGTAGAAGGTATTTGGTTTTTTTTTCTTTAATGTATGCAACCTACATAGGATGGAAGGATGATATTACACATCAGTACACAATAGGGGAAGTCTATGCAGTCTAGAGACACTGTACCATTGTCCACAATCAGGAGCAGCAAGCTAATAGGAAGAATCGGTACGGAGGCGGCGAGAATATAAGAAACTCATCAAAAGCAGAGCTGATTGGCGTTAAAATGGACAATCATCCTGGACTGTTGCAATGGCCTTCTATAGATAGCTATTAGCTTACGGATTCAGATAAAATGTGAGATTTTTTAACTGATTGGATATGTGATGTGCGACTATCTTACATCTGGCAGAAACGTTTACATCTTCCTTTGCTAAAAAGAATGTGATTTTAAGCTCCGATTTGGAACTATGAAATAGACTGTTAGTCTGATCCTGTCTAAATGTATTAAATACAAACAATATGGAAGTACATTTAAAAAATCAGTATCAGTTGTATGTATACGATGCTTGAGACTGTGGTTTTAATGGAACATTTGTTGGTAATCGAAGGGAGTACCACACACAGCTTCACTGTAATTAAACAGCCATGGCAGATGTTTGGAAATTGTTATATGTACATCTGATTACATTGCTCTGCTGGATGACAGAGCATTTCTTCATAAGAAAATTACATTCTGAAATCAAGAGGTAATATATATGCCATAGAAAATTGTGGGAGTGAGTGGATAACTGTTAGTCATAAGCAAATTAAATTTCGAAAATTAGTGTGGGATGATTATGCATGTGCATCGCGTGGAGATCAGTGGTTTTAATGGAACATTGGTTAATGGTGTAACGGAGTAAAACACGCACGCACGCATTACTGTACAGTTGCTTGCAGCATATTTGTATCAGCTGTAAGAAGGATTTTCGCAGGTGGTGGAGTTGCCTACAAGCAGGTGGGAAGACCTGTAGTGGGGCTGGTAGTTGATCTGAACATAAATAAATTTACTGCGCACCAATAGGAGATACCTTACACTGTCACTGGAAGCACTAACCACAGAAAAATACCTAGCAGAAAGCATCTGGAGCGCTCTGAAGTAGAATGCGTATGTCGGGCTCCTATTTCTGTGCAGTAATCTTACGGGAAGTAGAACTGACAGGTGACTTAACAGAGGCTGTCTGCAGTGGCAGACTGCTCGCTGCTCTGCATCCTGGACGCTGGGCAGGTGAGCAGGGTAGGGATGGTGTGGGGCGAAGAGCCCACCTGCCAACAAAAGTCGATCTCTGTAATCTTACTGTTCTGTTTAACCGTTGCGCTAATACCACCGTCAGGTGGGCTTCAACAAGCACTGCAGTGGCGAAGCTCTAGTCGGTGGCTACGTAGCAGTTGTGTGCAGATGGACAGGGAGAGATCTGCTGTATTTTTCTTCAGTTTTAAGTAAAGAAGTAATTGTCGCCCTCTTTCCATGCCTTCTTGATATGAAGACAAGCACTTTGGAGTGTACGGTGCTGTGTAATAGGAAACACCGTGTGGAGTACAGAAATTTATTGTTTTTAAGTACAGTGCATAGCTCTCCCGTTCTTACCCGGGTGGTAGTAGCGGCAAGTGTGTAGTATATTTTCGAAGTGTAGAAACGTTCTCATCGCTATTTTTTTACGTGTCCAGTATAATCATACAGCTTTGGGGGAGCTGGTAGTTACATCACACACTAAAAATGCAGGTGATAAGCTCGTTTTAAGTATTTTTGTAGAGGTGTGTCTTCGTGAAAATAAGGGGCTAGTTTATTTTTTATTATTGTATTGAGATTTTCCTCTATGCTAAGGTTTTTCTCCAACGTAACAAATACACGGAAATTATTATATCTGTTACAGAAGATCTCAATTTATCTCCTCAGGAGATAAATAAACACATCCAGGTGTTTCGATCTTGTATATCTTCTTCCTCTGCGCCAAGTCTTCTCATTGTTAATCGTACATTTTGGAGTCAGGTGGTCATAGGGCGTCCTCTTCTCTTCTCTCGCTTCGGTCCCCATTCCAGTATCATTTTCGGAATCCTGGCTTCCTTTACTCTTCTTACATGGCCGTACCATTGTAACTTCTTTCTATCCATCACATCATGTATTCTTTCTCATACTTCCATTCTCTTAATTATTTCGTCATTTCTTACTTTCTCTTTTCTAGAAATTTTTGTTGATCGGCTCCGGAAGTCCATTTTTACTGCTTGCAGTTTTTTGTGTGTTTCAGACTAGTAGTTAGTCTCCATTCCATACATAACTATGCTCTCTAGTATCGATTTATGTATGATTTTTTTTGATAGGTTTATTACATTTCTGCTTCATAATATTGAGTTGAACAACCCAATGACCTTCCTTCCACTACTAATTCTTTTATTAATTCCTACCTCTGATTTTCCCCCCATCTGTAAAATGGATCCCAAATAACAAAGTATTGATCTTCTTAATTTTCTTTCCCTCTATATATGAGTCATCTGGATCATGAGTGAGGTATTCTGTTTCCTGGTAATTAATCTTCAATCCTCAGTTTCCGTATGCCATCGCTAATTGGTTACACATATAATTTGCATCCTCCCCATCTTGTGCTATAACTATTTGATCATCGGCAAATAGTAGATGATGTAAATACTCGTAAACTCTGTCTTTAATTTCTAGACACATACCATTGCATTTACGAGACCATGTCTTACGACTGATGTCTATATAGATTTTAAATGATGTTGGTGACATGGAGCAACCTTGTAACAGATCCTCGCTTGTTCTAAATTTTTGTGAAAGTGTACTACCAATTTTCACTTAACATGTGTTACCTTTATATATTTCTTATATTATTTTAATTAAAGGACCCGTTATGTTTGCCATGTATAGTGCTCTCCAAAGTAGTTTTTTCTAAATCTGTGAAAATTAATCCTATGTTTTTTGATTTTTCTCTGTTTCTCTAAGATCTGTCTTAATGTGAAAATATTATCTGCGCATGCTCTACCAGCTGTGAAGCGACACTTTTCTTCCTGGGTTTCAAAATTTATTTCCCGCTTATTTTTGATACTGCCTGGTCCAGGTGATTTACCATTCTTCCCTGTTCTTAACACCTTACTCACCCCGCTTTCTATAACTAGTATCTCATGCCCTTCCTGCTCCTTTTCTTCCACTATTTCTTCCTCCCGATACTCTTCTCCATCCTCATTTAATAATTACCGGAAATATTTTTCACATTCTTTAGGTTGTTATCAACTGAAGTTCTGTTCTGGTTTTCGTCTGTTATTGAAGCCCTTTTATTACTGACCGCGCTTCTTTTGCTCTCCCAAATCCTAGTTTGCTTTTGACATTGGCACATGTCCTTTCCCATGTTTCACTCTTTACTATCATTATTTTTTTATCACTTCATTTTCATCATCATTGACACGCAAGTCGGCAAAGTGGCGTCAACCGAAAAGACTTGAAATACGGCGGTCGAACCCCGAAGGGTATATCCCGGCCAATAAATGTCATACAATCATTTCATTTTATCACTTCATCCTTATTTTTCTTGTAAATTGTTTTGTTACTTCCAATTTATCATTCAGCTGTAGGTTGAATGAGTTCCTCTTTTCTTTAACTGCCACCTCTATTTCCTCTGTTGTACAGCTGTGGTTGTTTCTCCTTATGCCCAGCACCTATACTTGTAACACTGGATTTTATGTAGTAATATACTTTCTCTGTACATCCTTCAAATGATTCTTCCAATGTTTTTTTTTCCATTCTGGCAGCAAGGAATCTTCGTATACTTTCATCTCATAGGCTGTTAATGTTGAAGCGTAGATTTTGACCTTTCTCAGCGCAAATTGTTTTAATGTTGTTAGAATCATTCTTTGCATTCCTCCATGGCAAAAATCTCCTCATTTTTACTAAATAATGGTCTGATCCGCACTGGACTCGTCTATAAGATGTAGCATTTGCTGCTCTGAAACTACTTGTCTGTCTAATGGTAATAAAATCTATTTTGGAACGAAGTTCTCTAGTATTTTTTGTCATGTACATTTATGGATATCCTTGTGTTTAAAAATGTAATGGTAATTTTCAGGTCAAACTGTTCACAAATTTCAATCAGTCGTTCTCCATTGTCATTATATTCTCTCTCTTTCTCTCTCTCTCTCTCTCTCTCTCTCTCTCTCTCTCTCTCTCCCCCTCCAAGTTTTCCCATTATCTTCCGTTCATATCCCCCACGATAATCAGTTCCTTCCTCGTTGGAATTTTTCTGTAGTATCCCTGAGGATTGTCCAGAAAGTATCTCTCTCCTGGTCTCTTGCATTATCCTTGAGTGCATATACACCAACAATTACAACTTCCCTGGCAAATAGTCATTCCTACCACAATAATACGTTCATTAATAAATTTCCAATTTGTGATTCTCTTTTTCCACACTTACTTTATCATAATGGAGACTCCTGCTCTGGCTCTTACCGCCTTGGACAGCCCACTCTAGATGTACATAATTACCAAGTTCTTCTCCTCCTTTGCCTTTCCTCTTGGCGTCAGAGAGTACGACAACATCCATTCTGAAACTGTTAAGTTCTGTTAGTAATCTATTATGTTTTGTGGAGATACTTTGCACGTTACGGCAACCAAACGCCATTTTCCTTTTTTCTTCGCCAGTTCGTTGTCCAAGATTCCAGTTTTTCTGAGGCATATTGTTAGGTTTTTTAGTATTTTAATTTTTTCACTTGAGTGATGAGCTGGCCCACTATACAACCCCAACCTGAGGGACCAGATAATTTATCCTCAAACTTTTCTTCCTTTAATCCTTGATAAGTCAATATCACGTTAGAAGGCAGCAGCCGCTAGTTTTAGTCCACCTCGGGTATTTTATTTCTACAATACCAACCATATCTGGTGAACATTCTCCTATTCGCCACCTGGGGAGGCGTCCGATCGGTGACTAGCAACTCAACACAGGGCTATTTGCGGCATAATCAAAGTAAATTGAGAAAATCTTAAACGAGGTGCCTAAAAACTGTAAATAGTGCCGTGTATTGGTGTGCATACAGTGTGCGCACTATGATGTTAGTTGCTACACATTTAAAGGTATTTGTGAAATACTGAGGGGAAAATGGGCGAAATTTTAACGAATTGCCAAAAAACTGTAAACAGCTTCACATCTTGGTGGCGTTATTAAACATTTAAAGCAACATTTTTCAATGAAAAATCGACAAAACAGCAGTAAAAAACCCATATTATCAACGTTGTTTTAAAAAGTTCGGTAAAATTAGTCACAAAGCCCATATTTATACGTATCTTCAAAAAAAGGGAAGAAAATAGCAGCATTTATCGTCTTTAAAAAGTGCAGGGAAATGAGTAAAATAGCAATGAAATGTGTGCCTTTTAAAAAAAAACTGGTAAAAATCAGCCTCAGAAACGTAAATAGCGTCCCTTGTTGCAGAAAATGGTGTTGGGTGCCAAACATTCGTAAAATCTAGGTCAATACCGCTGGGTGCTACACCATGCTGGAAGTTTGTAATATCACCTGAATTTTCTGATGCTGCTTCTGCTACTGTTGCTCGAGTGAGATCCAGATTAACAATGCCAGTCTCAGGTTGCAGAGGATGCTGAAGAGCAGTGGGGGTGCTTGTGGTTGCGTGGTCGATAGGAGCACAGTGGGGATGGTGATGGGGGTGAGGGCCCATAGGACCACGGTGGGGGAGACACCATATGTTTGGGTCATAAATTAGTCATTAAACTGACAGTTATCAGTTTACACTAAAAGCAACCAGGCACATGGAAAATCCCTTGTCCCCACTCAGCTGCCATCTCTCCCATAAATAATAATTATCTTGACATTTACTGACCATTAATATTCATTATCATGACAGTAATTTCCCATTAATCACATCATAAATAAACAAAAGAAGGGCTAGGGCAACAGGCTGGTTTGTTTACATAAGAGAACGATATTCCCCATTTGGCCATAAATGTTCACAACCACTACAGCTTAGGGCGATCCTTTTGCCTTCCATATCCTAGGACATTTCTGCTGAAATTTCCTTTAAGGGAAATTCTTATAACGTTGAGATATACTACCCTTTAAAAGGCTAGCAGCAACCAGCAGCTTTCTTCCTTGGAAAGACAGTGAGACTGAACACAGAAGGCTTTGTGCATTCATAGGCAATTGTCATTGGAGCAAGGTTATTAAACACTTTGGCATCACCAGAAGAATTTCCCATGACAAGTCGAGACTAGTCATGATTATCCATCGGCCAAGACTTGAACACTATTGGCTAATCATGACCCACTGGAAAGATGAGTGTCTCGCACAAGTGCATTCGAGTGGTCATGACTGGTTGTGATCGTTACTTGGACGATCCTAAGATGTACAGTATTTTACAATATGGCAACATGGGTGTGGTTTGTCTAAAATGTAATGGCATCACGACAATAGTTTCACCCAACGCTACAAGGGGGCAGCAGCTTCTGCTAGCGGACCAGATCTACGCGCTGGGACAATACGTGAGCACTCTCAAGAGCAGCTAGAGGAAAACATAACACTGCCTCACGGCTGCTCGGAGGTCGACACCAGCCGCAACGGGCGCCGTAATGCCTACAAACTAACTCTGGAACTGGGTTGCTTCCAACCGTGTTTGCGCATGCAAGAAAGGAAGTGCGTCTCTTCTTGCATTTAAAAACAATAACAGTGACCAAGTCTAGGTGCCGTTGTCCACTGCTACAAGAAATGCCTAACCTCAAACAGCCACAGAACTGATGGTTGTAGTTCCTTGTAACTTTCTAATGCTTCCACCACTATAGTTGAGTTGGTGTAAGTTGATTCCTGACAGTTGCAGTCGGCTGGGGATGGCAAGTTCGCTGGCCTGCCTCAACCAAAACGTAACGCGATTTTGTAAACATCTCTATGGCAAGGGCTCACTGTTGTCACAGCTCTTTAGATGGCTACTGCTTTCACATACAGCCGTTAGGCCTTCGCAGTTGAAGACTGGTACAGTGCTTCAAGCTGTCAGGGATCTTCTAATGCTGGCTCGACTATAGTTACAGACACCCAACAGTCGTCTCCAAGTCAACCAAGCAGTTTACTTTTATGCCCATCTTCAGCAAAGCAAACACAATGAAGTAACAAAACAGAACCTTCCGAGCATGTTTCGAAGGTCGCGCTTGTTATACGTCACAGACACTCGCACTCGTCGACTCAGAATCAGGTATGAGTGTATCGCATATGGATCAGGACAAATAGTCTTTAGCTAATTCTTGGCTTACAGTTACCAATAAATCGAAAATTCGTACGTTTACTTAACGAACTGAGGTTGAGAATCTAGGCTCCAAGAAAGCATTACAGCGGACATTTGAGCTAGCTGATGTCACTGAACACATTCTAGACTCCGATTACCTGCACCACCAAAATGCTACCACTACCTTGCGACAGTCATATATCTGCATGGGTAAAACTGTTCACGGAGGTCTTGCCAAAACAAACATGTCACTCCCTGTGTTACGTCTTGGCATGTGGTGCTCCGCAACACAACGAAGTCCACAGCATTTCTGCACTGAAAAAAAAAAAAAATGGAAATGTCTTGTGGCTAGGCCTCCCGTCGGATAGACCGGTAGCCTGGTGCAAGTCTTTTGAGTTGACGCCACTTCGGCGACTTGTGCGTCGAATTTCTGTACTCGATGCCATGACGACCAATTTAGACAGTAGCAGCTCCGGTCTTCACTTCCACAACTACACGTCGAAGGATTCTCATGTTTTAGGCGTGCTTACTGTGATTTGAAAGGAAATGTTTCTTCCGTAAGGAAAGAAAAAACAAGCTTTTCTACTTAAAGCAGGATTGTGAAGCAGCTGAATGGGTTGAAAATAAATAAATCGCCAGATCCTGATGGGATTACAATTCGGTTTCACAGAGTACTCTACTGCAATGGATGCTTACTTAGCTTGCATTTATCGCGAATCTCTTGCCCAACGTAAAGTCCCGAGCGACTGGAAAAAAGCGCAGGTGACGCCTGTATATAAGAAGGGTAGAAGGACGGATCCTCAAAATTACAGACCAATATCCTTAACATCGGTTTGTTGCGGGATTTTCGAACATATTCTCAGTTCGAATATAATGAATTTCCTTCAGACAGAGAAGTTGCTGTCCATGCATCAGCACGGCTTTAGGAAGCATCGCTCCTGCGAAACGCAACTCGCCCTTTTTTCACATGATATCATGCGAACCATGGATGAAGGGTATCAGACGGTTGCCATATTCCCTGACTTCCGGAAAGCGTTTGACTCGGTGCCCCACTGCAGACTCCTAACTAAGGTACGAGCATATGGGATTGGTTCCCAAGTATGTGAGTGGCTCGAAGACTTCTTAAGTAATAGAACCCAGTACGTTGTCCTCTATGGTGAGTTCATCGGAGGTGAAGGTATCATCTGGAGTGCCCCATGGAAGCGTGGTAGGTCCGCTGTTGTTTTCTATCTACATAAATGATCTTTTGGATAGGGTGGATAGCAATATGCGGCTGTTTGCTGCTGATGCTGTGGTGTACGGGAAGGTGTCCTCGTTGAGTGACTGTAGGAGCATACAAGATGACTTGGACAGGATTTGTGATTGGTTAAAGAATGGCAGCTAACTCTAAATATAAATGTAAAGTAATGCAGATGAATAGGAAAAAGAATCCTGTAACGTTTGAATACTCCATTAGTAGTGTAGCGTTTGACACAGTCACGTCGATTAAATATTTCGGCGTAATATTTCAGAGCGATATGAAGTGGGACAAGCATGTAATGGAAGTTGTGGGGAAGGCGGATAGTCGTCGTCGATTCAGTGGTAGAATTTTGGGAAGATGTGGTTCATCTGTAAAGGAAGGACACCGCTTATAAAACACTAATGCGACCTATTCTTGAGTACTGCTCGAGCGTTTGGGATCCCTATCAGGTCGGATTGAGGGAGGACATAGAAGCAATTCAGAGGCGGGCTGCTAGATTTGTTACTGGTAGGTGTGATCATCACGCGAGTGTTCCGGAAATGCTTCAGGAACTTGGGTGGGAGTCTCTAGAGGAAAGGAGGCATTCTTTTCGTGAATCGCTACTGAGCAAAATTTAGAGAACCAGATTTGAGGCTGACTGTAGTACAATTTTACTGCCGCCAACTTACATTTCGCGGAATGACCACAGCTCGAGCGTTTGGGATCCCTATCAGGTCGGATTGAGGGAGGACATAGAAGCAATTCAGAGGCGGGCTGCTAGATTTGTTACTGGTAGGTGTGATCATCACGCGAGTGTTCCGGAAATGCTTCAGGAACTCGGGTGAGAGTCTCTAGAGGAAAGGAGGCATTCTTTTCGTGAATCGCTACTGAGGAAATTTAGAGAACCAGCATTTGAGGCTGACTGCAGTACAATTTTACTGCCGCCAACTTACATTTCGCGGAATGACCACAGAGATAAGTATTAATGCTCGTACAGAGGCATACAGGCAGTCATTTTTCCCTCGTTCTGTTTGGGAGTGGAACAGGGTGAGAAGATGCTAGTTGTGGTACGAGATACCCTCCGCCACGCACCGTATGGTGGATTGCGGAGTATGGATGTAGATGTAGATGAAAGAAAAGTGTTTCGTTGTGCGAAATCTAAGAACCTGGAGACTGCGCAAGCCGAATTTCAGATGTTACAACATTTTCCTTTCATCTCCTTCAGCTATCTCCACCTGTTTCTGCTATAACCATACAAGTTTTGATCCCCTTCACGCTCACACCGAGATGGTGACCATCACAAAAGCTCTAACGTCACCTACGTGTTGCTAGCGTCAATCGAGATCACGGGATGTGGAGCCGTGATGTCTGTATGTCGGGGTAGGCTTACCCGCTAATACGGGTCCATGTAGGAGGTACATATGGTCGAAAAGCGAACGAAGGGTAACGGGTTTTAGCGTTGAGGAGAAAAAAGGGCCAAGGCAAGCGCCAAGGGAAAAATCTCTGCTATGACCTAGGTGGCTAGTAAGAGCAGCCGGCCAGTATGTACGAGCGGTTCTAGGTGCTTCAGTCTGGAACCGAGCGACCGCTACAGTCGCAGGTTCGAATCCTGCCTCGTTCATGGATGTGTGTGATATCCTTAGGTTAGTTAGGTTTAAGTAGTCCTATGTTCTAGGGGACTGATGACTTCAGATGTTAAGTCCCATAGTGCTCAGAGCCATTTGAACCATTTAGTAAGAGCAATAGCGGTTTTCTTGCTATCTGCGACAGATCATGCAAGGGTAAGATTGTAATTAGTTTTTGGGTATCGTGCAATCCTTCGTACCATTATCATAGCTTAGGCCGTCATAAGAGAATCAGTCCAATTGAGGAGGGCTTATGAGTGGCCAATTGGTCGTGCATTGTGGATCACTGGCTGCGTACATTCAGCTGGCGTTGCCAGTTAGTTTTGTTGTAGTGCAGGGGTTCACCAGTATTTGCTTTGTTTGAGATCATGAGCTAACCATAGGTGGTGAATTGTCCCTAGCAAGGAGTATTTTAGGGGGGTTACATTTCCACCTATGGTTGTGATCGTAGTTTCCCAAGTTTAGAATGAAGGGATTGTTGTGGTCGTAGTTTCCCAGGTTTAGAATGAAGGAATTGTTCGCATGTCTCAAGTTCCTATACAATCGTGCAAGTGTTTTTTGAATATTTCCGTGAGAGTGCCTTCATGGCGGTATTCTCTGTGAAGGCCTGTGATGCTTGTGTATCGTGGTGCATTGCTTATGATAGTAGCACCTTGTTCTGTATGGTCTGCAACGGGCAGAGACGTGTCAGATCTGCGTAACTCCAAACTGCAGCTGCGTACATCGTCAGAGTTCTAATCAATCTTATGTACGTGGACCTTGACATCCTACTATTCAGTGTGCTTCGTAATCCCAAACTGGAGCTGCGTACATCATCAGAGGTCTAATCAGCCTCATGTACATGGAGCTCGACACCCTCCTATTCAGTTTGCTTTGCCTGTTGAACACTGGGTAAACCTGTTTGAGCCTCGCATTTGGTGACTTCGCTACGTATCCTTTGTGGTTCCCCGTGTTAGTTTCTGGTCCACCCGGGCGTTGGCATGCCTGACTTTCGCGCAGAAACGTATTGGGCGTGTTTGTAGTTTTATTTGTGTGGGGTTGTTTCGGTTTGCGAATGCACAGAATTGATTCGCACTTGTCGACGTTAAACTTAAGATGACATTGTTACAGCCGCGGCACGGCAGTTCTGTAATTGTGAACTGATGTTTGATGGCCTTCAGTCTTGCGCTAGGATGGCAATGTCATCCGTGTAGATGGCTACCACCGTGTTTTGTGTGGTTGGAAAATCGTTAAAGTGGAGGTTATACAAGAGGAGCACCAGGATACTGCCTTGGCGTACTCCTGCTTGTATACCATATCATGTTGACTATTTGCCGTGAAAGTGTTGAAGCATCTGTAGGTTAGAATTGAACAAGACATCATATTCAGACCGCTTCCAGACCTCCTGCAACTTTCAAGGCCCCCGCAGACAAGAGGCATTTGCAACCTCCATCCACAGACGATACTACATCTACAAATGTTACTGCGATTCAGCGTCATGTTCGTCGACTAAGGCCACAACAAACGACGCGTGTCACCTGGAGCCTACATCTTCAATAATACAGCCTTCGTCGCCATCGGACGCTGTCCAATCGTCACAGGAGCCGTCGTAATTTTGTACCTAGGCCAGATGGCCCAATGGAAACACTCCGTTACATCATGAGTACCGCTCTACCTGTGTGAGGAGGGCAGCGGTGGCTGTGTAGCGACACAAGTAATCGATAACTATAGAAAAGTGGGACAGGCACATCGTTTGTTCATTGGTTCGTAGCTTACCCTCATTGTTTGGCATGTTGTATGACTCTCATGTTTTTTCTGTTTTTGGAAGTGTGCAATAATAAACTTTCATATTTCGCCTACTTTAGTTACGTACTTTATCTGATAATGTTTTCAAGTAACTGACACTGGCAATGCTTCAGTGCAGCAATACAATATGTGCAAGTAACTTATGTAACATGTTTTGTTTCTGATTACGCTGGGCAACAACAGCTTTGGAATTATCTTTAAAATATACCTCATTAATTGTTTGTTTTAAGCTTTATTAGTAATATGGAAATTAAAAATTGTATAATAATGTTGACTTTCTCAGTGTTGTTGAGCACTACCCACTTAGTGTCTGTGGAAAGAACTTTTACTTATCAGTTCCTTAGCGATATTTACTGTGTATATTTCTTTTTCTGACATGTTCCATAACCTCAAAGATATCTTCATTGCAAGTATCTGGGATGATCAGTGTATCTAATCAAATCCATCACAGTAAATCACTGTAGGTCTTGGCTGTATTCTTTCCCTAACAGTCATTTCTTCTAATTCTCACAGATAAGTAAATGACTTACGTTCAGAGAGGTTCTCGTGTCACCATGACCATGGTAGTGTTGGACTTCTTGTTTCTGCAGATTTTTCTGCTGAAACGTGCTGGGACAGGTGGGACGGTTACAGACCAGAAACATTAGAATTTTAACGTAATTTAGTTATAATCTTCAATATACATGAAAACTGAGGTAGCTTTTCTGTTGTGGGAGCCTTTAATCCACAACGCCAGATTATCAGTGGAAACAGCCCTGTCACCCATGGGAACAAGAATTAGACTCACGTAATTTCACTTACTCCAAATCACAGCACGTAAGAAACGAATGACAAGCTGTCACCAGACCAGTTAACTACCATTGATGAAAAACTCTTGGGTTTCCAGTTGGGTGGCAATGTTAAAATACTGTGACATTTCGGAGAGGGTCATACTCATGATCGTTTGGCTATGTGTGGAGATACTGCGGAAGTCGCAATATTTATGCTAGCAGTGTGCCCCACTCAACCTGTCTACAGGAGGCTGGGTGTTGTCCGGGCGATGAGTGGGGAGGGGGTGAAGTTGCAGCGATTGAGGGGGCGGGACCGACATGGGGGGGGGGGGTGGAGGAAGGGGTTGTAGATGAGCCGTTCTCATCTTTGTCTTGGAATTCTGGATGCGTTTTGTTTGCTGCACTGTGCTGGACGCACTCTCATTGTATTGTTGATAATGCAGGATTCCATGCCACATTCAGTTAGTATCATGTTGATGAGATTCTTGTGAATCCTTATTTAAGTGGATTCATTTGTAACGCTGTCCCAATAGCCAGTTGCCCGGCAAAGCACCTTGATGTTCTGAAAGTCAAATGTGTGCTATGCTCTATTATCGCTGATTTCTCTGTGTGTCCCAGTCGTACTTGCCTGCTGTGCTCCACAGAGCGTCTTGGAGCACAGTGTTGTGTTCACCCACTGTATTGGTGGCGGTATTCTCAAGCAATGCTTTACATGCCAGGCACATTCAGTTGTGATGGGTCTCTTATCCACATCTACATGATACTCCGCAATCCACCTTACGGTGTATGGCGTAGGGTACATCTGGTATACTAACTGAACCCCCCTTCCCTATTCCACTCGCAAATGGCGCGTAGAAAGAATGATTGTCGGTAAGCCTTTGTATTACCTTTAATTTCTTGAATTTTCTCGTCGTGGTCATTTCGTGAGATGTGTGTAGGAGGAAGTAATACGTTGTCCGACTCGTCCCAGAAGGTGCTCTCTCGAAATTTCAGTAGTAAAGCTCTCTGTGGTGCACAACGTCCCTCCTGTAGTGTCTGCCACTGGACTTTATTGAGCATCTCTGTAGCGCTCTCGCGCGGACTAAACGATTCTGTGACGAAACGTGCTGTTCTTCGCTAGAGCCTCTCAATCTCTTCTATCACTCCTACCTGGTAAGGAATCCAAATTGATGAACGATACTCAAGGGTTGGTCGAATAAACGACTTGTAAGCCACTTCCCTCGTGGGTGAGTTACATTTTCTTAAGAGTCTTCCTATGAATGTCTGGCATCCGATTTTTCTACTATTTGTTTTATATTGTTATTCCACTTAATGGTCGCTCTGGACAGGTACTCCTAGATATTTTTCAGCTAATACTGTTTCGAGCAATTTGTCATCAATAGTAGATTTGTTTTCCTATGTTCGAGGGTGAGTCAAATGAAAACCTTAAATATTTTTTAAATATTATTTATTGTGCAGAAGTGGTACAAAGCTGCATCACTTTTCAACATAATCTTCTCCACACACAATACAAGTCCTCCAGCGCTTACAAAGTGCATAAATTGCTTTAGAAAAAAATTCCTTTGGCAGTCCTCGCTACCACTTATGCACCGCGTGGCGTACCTCTTCATCAGAACGGAACTTCTTTCCTCCCATTGCGTCTTTGAGTGGTCCAAGCATATGGAAATCACTTGTGGCAATGTCTGGTGAGTATGGTGGATGAGGAAGACACTCAAAATCCAGGTCTGTTATTGTTGCAACTTTTGTACGGGCAGTGTGGGGCCATGCATTGTCATGTTGCAAAAGGACACCTGCTGACAGCAATCCATGTCGCTTTGATTTGATTGCAGACCGCAGATGATTTTTAGGAGATCTGTGTATTATGCACTGGTGACAGTGGTCCCTCTAGGCATGTAATGCTCAAAAATGACGCCTTTTTCGTCCCAAAAGAGTCATCATAACCTTCCCTACTGATGGTTCTGTTTCAAACTTCTTTGGTTTTGGTGATGAGGATTGGCGCCATTCCTTGCTCGCTCTCTTCGTTTCCGGTTGGTGGAAGTGAACCCAGGTTTCGTCTCCAGTAACTATTCTTGCAAGGAAGCCATCACCTTCTCGTTCAAAGCGCCGAAGTAGTTCTTCACAAGCATCAACACGTCGCTCTCTCATTTCAGGAGTCAGCTGCCGTGGCACCCATCTTGCAGACACTTTGCGAAACTGTAGCACATGATGCAGAATATGGTGTGCCTGTCCGCAGCCCGTGGTCGTGCGGTAGCGTTCTCGCTTCCCGCGCCCTGGTTCCCGGGTTCGATTCCCGGCGGGGTCAGGGATTTTCTCTGCCTCGTGATGACTGGGTGTTGTGTGATGTCCTTAGGTTAGTTAGGTTTAAGTAGTTCTAAGTTCTAGGGGACTGATGACCATAGATGTTAAGTCCCATAGTGCTCAGAGCCATTTTTCGTGGTGTGCTAACACATGACTAATCTGTAAACACGGTACAATGTCATTCAGTGTCACTCGGCGGTTTTCCTTCACTATGGCTTCAACTGCTAAAATGTTCTATGGAGTCACAACTCGTTGTGCCTGACCTGGACGAGGAGCATGTTCCACTGAAGTCACACCATTTGCGAACTTCCTACTCCATTCGTAGACCTGCTGCTGTGACAAACATGCATCACCGTACTGAACCTTCATTCATCGATGAATTTCAATAGGTTTCACACCTTCACTACGCAAAAACCGAATAACAGAACGCTGTTCTTCCCCGGTGCAAGTCGCAAGTGGGGCGCCATCTTTATACCAATACTGCGATGGTATGTGCGCATCTGCACTATGCTGCCACCTTCATGCCATTCTGCACGCTTACCAACTGAGAATCACTGAAATGAATAATTTACTTTAATTTTTGACAATACATGATTGTAATAGCCAAGAAACTAGCAAATGTCTGAATGATGGATTTAATGAAAGCAGATGTAAGTATTAAATCTGTAAATATTAGAAGTTTAAATTTAATTCATCTACATAATTTTACTGTTTATTGACTGAGGATCATTAAAATTAATGAAACTCAAGTTTTTTAAATTACATTTTTGTAATGTTTATCTGACATGTTCCACACCCAGGAGAATTCCCTCTTTTATGGGTCTATGGAATGAATAATTAGTCTAATCTTACAGGATAACTGCGATAAATTTCGATTTGTTATTACAAATTTAAGGTTTTCATTTGACTCACTCTCGTATATGCAATAAGTTATATTTATTTACGTTCAGGCTCAACTGCCATTCTCTGCGCCGTCCTTCAATCTTCCGTAAGTCACTTGGCAAATCTTTTGGCGTTGTTACTTTCTTATAGACAATCGCATCATCTACGAACATCTTAAAGACCTTCCGACGCTTTTTACAACATCATTTATATACATTATAAACAGTAACGGTGCTATCACATTTCCATGGGGTACTCCGGATATTACCTTTAAATCTGTTTATTTTATTCCGTTAAGAGCGACATGCTGAGTTCTGTCTGCAAGGAAGCATCGAATCTCACTAAACGGCAGTCCAGGACGGTGTCAAATGTCTTCAGGAAGTCAAAGAACGCATCACCCTGAGCGCCGTTGTCTAAAGCATTATGGATCTCATGGAGGAACAGCGCGAGCGGAGTTTCGCAGGATCTCAGTTTGCGGAATCCATGTTGATTTTTACAGAGGAAGTTTTCGTTCTCCAAAAACGTCATAACACGCGAACATAAAACATGTTCCGTAATTCTACAACAGATTGACTTCAACGATAGAGGTCTATAATTATGTGCATCCATCCTACGACCCTTCATGAAAAAGGGCGTGAACTGCGCTTTTTTCCAGTCGCCAGGTGCCCGTCGTTGCTTCAGCGATCTATGATAAACTGCTGCAAGAACGGGAGCAAATTCTTTCACCTAACGTTTGTCGAACCTTACAGGTACGAGGGTAATCCCAGAAGTAAGGTCTCCTATTTTTTTATAAGTAGCTAGACCTGTTTATTTCTACAATGGTTTACATCAGTTTACAGCTTGAACATTTAGCTATTTTTCGACATAATCACCATTTCTGTCGATTCATTTTTGTAGACGCTGTGGCAGTTTTTGTCTGCCCAAGCCATACCAGCTCGCCGCCATGCTGTTCAGAAAGCTATGAACCTTTTCTTTAACATCGTCGTCGGAGCTGAATCGCTTTCCGGCCAAATGTTCTTTTAACCTAGAGAACAGGTGATATTCACTGGGCGCCAAGTCAGGACTGTAGGGTGGGTGGGTGATGATGTTCCACTGAAACTGTTGCAGGTGAGCAACGGTTTGCCGAGCAATGTGTGGGGGAGCGTTGTCACTGAGAATGTGTAAGCCCTCGCTCAACATTCCTCTTCTCCGGCTCTGAAATGCCCGTTTGAGTTTTTTCAGAGTCTCACAGTACATGCTAGCGTTAATTGCAGTCTCAGTGGGCTGGACATAAAGTCGACCAACAATACCCCTTTCCGATCCCAAAAAACGGTTGTCGTGACTTTACCGGCAGACTGTGTTTTTTTTGAATTTCCGAAGCTTTGGCGAAGAAGGATGCCGCTACTGGTGTGATTGTTGCTTGGTCTCAGGCGTAAAGTGGTATGCCCAGGTTCCGTCAGCCGTGACAATTGAGTCCAGAAAGTTGTCCTGTTCTGCTGCAAGGCGGTGAAGAAATGCGCGGGAATCATCAACTCGTTGCCACATGTGGTCCTCAGTCAGCATGCGTGACACCCGTCTTGCGCACACCTTCCGGTAGTTCAATGTTTCCGTTAAAATTCTGTGAGCGGTGCTTCGGGAAACCTCAGGAACCAACGTGCAGAGATCATCCAGGGTGATCTGCCTATCTTCACGCATGTTTTGCTCAAACTTAAACACTGTCTCCTCAGAAACTGACGGTCTCCCGCTCCTTTGTTCGTCGTGAATTTCGGTCCGACCAGCTGCAAACTCTCTACGCTACTTACGAACATTCTTAACATCCATGCACGACTTACCATACACTTCCGCCAACTGGCGATGGATTTCAATCGGCGCAGTGCCCTTTGCGTTCAAAAACCGAATAACTGCACGCAATTCGCAACGGCTGCCAAGCCAAGGCTGAGCGCCTCAGAGCGGCGTGCGCATGTTTACACACAGCGCGTGAAGCACTCTTCGTAACAGTGTGACCAACTGCCACACAAACAGAGTTCTGTACTTATAAAAAAATAGGAGACCTTACTTTCGGGATTACCCTCGTATTCCATATGGCCCTGATGCCTTTCTAGTACGAAGCGACTGTAGTTACTTTTCTGTTCCGTGATCAGTTATCTCAGTATCTGCCATTTCGACGTTCGTACGATGATTGAAAGGAGGCACCGTGTTATGATCTTACGCGGTGAATTCTCCATCCAATAGCGAAAGTCGAGAAATTCGCATCTGATACCGTCATGGAGACATCTGAGCCTTTGGTTTACACCTTCCACTTTGCTCCGAGCCAGAGGACCGTGGTCAGCGCTGGGTCCGATGCAACAAATAGTCAGCTTTGCCTGCACTCCAAATGCGATGCTAGTTGCCTTCACCAAATCAGCCATCTGCTGAAAGGAACAGAGCCTGGCTTCGGAAGACCAAATTCTGCATTTCCGCCTTCTCTCTGTTATCTTCTATTTCGGTGCCAATATGGTCGCTGAAGGGATGACTAGAGGATATCGAACTACTTACTCATTTTCTGTAAGACCAAAACCTTCAGGATTTTTACTGAGATCGATTGACAAAATTTTACTTTAAAAGTCACTGAACACTTCTCTCATTGCTCTCCTTACGCTCATTTTCGTTTCATTCAGATTTCGTTTTCCAGTTAGGTTTTGACGTCTCTTGAATGTGTGATGAAGCTCTCTTTGGTTACTGATCAGTTTTCTAACATGGCTGTTAAACCACAGTGGGCCTTTCCTATCCCTTAACACCTTCCTTAGAACATGCTTATCTAAGGAATATTGAACGACGCTTTTGAATAATTCTCATTTGTACTCCACATCTTCGTCCTCAGTACTGAATATTTGATGCTGACGCTCAGACATTCTGCAATATGTATCCTGTCACGCTCGCTAAGCAAAAATATTTTGCAACCTTTGTTAACATTCCTCGTAAAACCCGTGGTCACAGTTGCTACCACAGCTTTATGATCGCTGGTACCTTCCTCAACGTTAACTGATTCGGGAAGTTCAGGTCTGTTTGTTGCTAGGAGGTCTAAGGCGTTAACTTCGTATGTTGGTTCTCTAATTATCTGCTCGAAGTCATTTTCGGACAGAAGATTCAGAATAATGTCATACGAATCCCTGTCTCTGGCGTATTTTGATAGCATGATTTTCTCAATCTATACCTGAAAATTTGTCGACACTTCCTACTACAACGGCATGAGCAGAAAAAATTACTAACGGTACTCTGCCAGTTCTCTCTCAGGCGTTCTACTACAGCATCTCCTGATCCACGCAATCTACAAAAGCATCCGATTACCATTTTTGACCGATCTTTAATGCTTAGTTTCACCCAGATTAATTCACATTTGGAAGCCGTGATAACGTCACTACATATTATCGAATTCTTTACTGCAATAATTACGCCGCCCCATTGGCTATTAAGATGTCCTTGCGATGTGTATTCCAAACTGCTATTCACTTCTGGTTTCAATCTGTTTCTGCTCCTAATACTGTCTGAATATTACAACTTTCAACTAGCGATACCAATTCTAGGATCTTTCCTTGGATGTGCCTGCAATTTGCTAATATCATTATATCGTTTCTATATGCGATCTGCGAGGATGAGCATTTTCTGAGATCATTGTGGCTGACGTAACTTCGAGTTTGGCAGGCAATTCGTCTCTGGTCCCAAGGAAAAGAAAACCACATGCATACCACACATACTGTGGTACGCTAGTACCCACTTTCTGCATGTAGTGCACGCCTAATTTATTAAAATGAACCCTACAATTCTCCATCCAATAGCGAAGTCGAGAAATTCGCATCAGATACCTTCATAGAGTCGCCTGAGCCTCTGGTTTGCACCTTCCACTTTGCTCCAAACTAGAGGATCGTGGTCAGCCCTGGGTACGATGCTGCAAATAAGTCAGCTTTGCCTGCACTCAAAGTGCGATGCTAGTTGCCTTCACCAAAGCAGCCATCCGCTGAAAGGAACAGAGCATGGTTTCAGAACCCAAGCGGCTTGCGTCATTAGTGTCGACATATGCCACTATCTGCAGGCTGTTGCACCCAGCGTATTTGATGATGTTTGGTTTGTGGGGCGCTCAACTGCACGGTTATCAGTGCCCGTACAAATTCCCAATTTTTACTCAGTCCAATCTCGCCAATTCCATGAATGGTGATGAAATGATGAGGACAACGCATACACCCAGTCCTCAGGCGGAGAAAATCCCCAACCCGGCTGGGAATCGAACCTGGGACCCCGTGACCAGGAGACATCAACGCTAGCCACTAGACCAGGAGCTGCGGACCCAAGTGCATTTGACAACCTCCTCCACGTCTCAGACGAGACTGCTGTTCCAGGAAACATACCGACTGCACAGTGGCATTCTTTCCCGCTGTGCAAGCTATTTCACTTAGGGGCTCCACTCACCACCTAACGTTGAGCACCCAATGACTAGCGTACCTGTCCTCTGCACTTGTCCAGACTGGACAAGAAAATCGGCCGCTGATCATCAGGAGAGGTATCCCGTGCTGGTTCAGAAATGTTATAGCAACTCGTACCTGTTGCTAAGGCGAAAGGAGTCGGCTGTGTGACTTGTTTCCTCTTTCGCCTTCTGCCCAGTGACGCACGAACCCACTCTTGAGTGGAGACAAACTGGTCAGATGTTTCGAGTCAGCAGATGCAGCGACGACCAGATGACCAGGGGATTCCAACGGCACCAAGGATGTTGTAGGTCTCATCACTGCCACTCTGATGATGTCGCTGCTTTGAACGTGGCCAGAGGCCTGTCGACCATGGCCAATGGCAGCCTCAGACGGACAGCAACCAATTCTTACGTCAACTCACAACAAGCACAGTTCCTATCCCTATCGTACTGTGTAAAAACTAGAACGCGATCTAAAAAATGCAAACAAATCATTGAAGAGTAATTAAAAAAGTGCACACAGACCACGCAAATGAGAAAATTATCCGACGGCAGCGCTTCTAAGTTGAAAAGCTCAAGCTGCTATACAAATAACAACTCACTGAAAGCAACTGCACACCACGCAGGTGGACAACGAACAAAGGCTACCAACTAGCTGCTCTAAACATTCGAACTACTCGAATGTGGCGCTGCAGGCGGCGTAAATCTACACTACTAGAACTACGATACACACAAAAATGTATGCAAGAAAACAAAAACTAGCTCTGGTGTCTTTTAGACTGCGGTGCAGACGATACTAATAATCAGAGCCACAATATAAAAGCGCAAGCTGCTACATAAACACTAACTCACTGAACGCAACTGTACGACACAGAGGCAGACAGCGAACTCAGACTAACAACTAGCTGCTATTAAACGACATGAGCTTAAAGACTGCGTGGCTCCGGAGGATAGACTCGGAAGTGACGTCAAAATAACGTGTATGTGGCCAGCAACACATATCGAGTAGCTGAGTATGACAATGACACTACATTGGCCCGTTCGAGTGGTCCCTCAGAAATCGCAGAAACGACGGCTAAACATTTCACTCGCAGATTAGGGACCAATTGGTGACGAAAGAAAGACGACAAACTTCATTATAAGATCTTTGCACCAGGCAAAAAGGAGTAAGCAAGTACAAGATTATGGTTATTGGTACCATAATCTGTTACAAAAAGCGAAGATGGAAAAATATTAGCATACAGTGAGACACAAACCTACATTTTTTAGGTTGGAAACTCGACGTCTCTAATTACTTGTCTACGGTGAATGTGTGCCTTCATGAACATTATTATTCTCATGATGTAATCAGGGCTTTTACCACTAACGCACATTAACACTACAAGTCCTGGACTTCGCTCTACCCCTTGAAGTACCACTGCGGGTCATTTTTTACCCGCAGTAGCAAACCATCGTTTTATTGGTCTAAAGTGGAACCAAAGGATAATTTGGCCTCTAAATTGATTAGTACCAGTCCAAAATTGTTTGAGAACCAAATATTTTTTATTTTAAATTTTACAGGAGAATTCCTCCATCTTTCATCAAACTTCATTAAAACAAGTAAGTAAAACAATGTTACATTGTTTTTCTTCACAAATAGACTGAAACAGAGTTAAAACATACTATTCATATGAGTACTAGCAGTATTTCTACTTATACAGACAAATAAAGTAAGTACTGAGTATTTATAAAGGATTCTAAAATGCAGCATGTGTGTAAAAGGCTATGTGTGTTTTCTTGCTGTTTGCAATCAAGAAACAAAAACATAAGAACAAAAAATGTCACTCTAGAATTATAAATATTTGGAAATATTTAGGAACAAAGGAGTGGACAGAATTTTCTGAGCTGTGATGGGCTTGCAGTCACACATTTGACAAGACTTCTGGCTTGGCAACTTACGCACACATATTTGTTTCACTTGAATTGTAAACATGTTTTATTCACCTTTCGTTCTACGCAGGAAACGAGAATTTGACAAAACTTTCTACTTCCAGATTCGCCAGAGCTGGTACTGAGTGCCTGCTTTGGGAAATTGGCTCTCCTCTGCAGTCTGTACTGGCTAGCGAGCTCACCTGCTACTCTGAGGACAAAGTGTCGCCGTGAAATCTTCTTAGACGTAAGTATCTTAAAAATTGTGTGAGCGCTGATCAAGGCAAACTCAAGAATACTGTAAAAGACATGTGCACACACATCCCTGCACAGTACAGTCTAGTCATTTTGTCAACTATATCGACTCCACATTTCGTTTCATTATAACACTTCACAGTTTCTGGAAGTTCCATTTCAAGATTCTCATTTGACTGATATCCAGCGTGCGTGTTGTTCAGAATAAGAGCCGCGTGGGATTAGCCGAGCGGTCTAGGGCAGAGAATTTCAAGATTCTCATTTGACTGATATCCAGCGTGCGTGTTGTTCAGAATAAGAGCCGCGTGGGATTAGCCGAGCGGTCTAGGGCAGACAGTGCGGCTGATCCCGGCGGAGGTTTGAGTCCTCCCTCGGGCACGGGTGTGTGTGTTTGTCCTTAGGATAATTTAGATTAAGTAGTCAGTAGTAATGGGGTCTGTTCAGGACAAAAAGGACAGCCAAAAACTTTAAGCAAAATTGAGCAAAGCCAAATTGTCGAGTGTCGCGCCCCACAAAGCACAAAGTTAAAAAGTATAAGCACATAACGAAACTAAATCGAAGTAAGGACAAATGATCACCACCAAAATTAATGCAAACAGGCGCCAGATAATAAGAACCTGCAACAAGAAGATCCAATTCCAAATAGAAATGAATGAAAGCAATGAACACAAATGAAACAAAACTAAATCGAAATAAATCAAATCACAAGTAAATACAACACATCGTTATGAAGACAAAAACTAAAATAAAATGAACTAAGAGTAATCACATCTAAACAGTTGGCCGTTACCCTTCTTTCAATCAGTTTTTATTAACAAACAAAACAGGAAACGACGACCCTTGCCTATAACGAGAAAGAACGAACACAGTGAACCACGACCAATAACATTTGTACATTAACAGTTACTAAAGTCCACAACAATGAAATAAAGTCGAATAAATGTAACTACACACATCAGAGCAACCAAAATAAAATGAAGACACTTGCACACTCCATGGTAAAGATGTGACTGATATACTTGAATAAACAGATACGGATCAAACAATAAGGAAACATGTAGACATAGAAAATAATAAAACACACGAACAAGTGAGACCCAGTAAAACAGCGGTTTTAAAACAATAGAAAAATTCTTGATTAAATTTTGAGTAGAAAATACGAAAATTTAGAAAAAATTGAAAAAAGCCATGGGGTACCCCCTTTGACCCTCAAAAATGCCCGAAAAGATTAATTTTTTTCTGTTGGAGATAAAAATTGAAAGACTATAAATAAGTTTTCTTATATAATAAATACGATGGATAATAATATTATTGAAGAAAGTAATGAGCGTGTGAATGAGAGTGTGATTAAAGATTTTGCTAGTCATTATAATCATAAACAGCTGAGAGAATATGACAAGACATTTAGAATTAAGTACTACTATAGGTTAAACAAACAAGAACTAGCCAAACAAATATATCATGTAGCAGAATATGTAATGGAAAGAACTCAATTTGAACCGGAATATCAATGACCTCAGAAAAACAGCGAAAGAACAAAGCATAAAAGGAGTATCTAAGATGAACAAAAACCAATTAATAAGTGCAGTAGCCGACAATTACAGAATTAAACTACTCAATGTACTAAGAACATTCATTCGTCACATTGGAAACACAGAGAGAAGACAACGTAAGCTGCTGCATAATACCTTTCCGTTTGACCAGTTGTTATTCGAAACCAAAAACTACTACCAAATACTAATGACAAGTGAACCATTATACAACTACAAATTTAAATCCTACACAACAGAATACAAAATAAAACAAACAAACATAAGAGGTGAAACACTTACTCAAACCCTGGAACGAGTGCACACAGCCCTTGATGACATGATTAACCAAGCCAAACAAAAATCAAACTTTCAAAAAGATGACAAAATAAGAGTTGTAGCCCAAAACGATTACTTCTGGACCAAAGCAATATCAACACCAATAACCTCTGTAATCAACGCAAGAAGTGTATTGGACCATATACAAAGGATACTAACATCCGATGAGACAGTGAACATTGAAGAAACAACCTTTAACATCAAAGTGATCAATATGCCTAAAGGAAGTAAGACCAACAGGAAACTACTAAACATAGCCGAAGACAAAAGAGCAAAGAAATGCATAACCATGATCAATAACAAAGATAACTTCTGTTGTCCAAGAGCGATAATCACAGCACTAACATACAAAACAAACAATATACTTGGGGAAGAACTTAGCGATCATGAAAATCATACATACGTAAAGGAAGAAACCTACAAACAACATTAGCAAACGAACTGTGCAATCGATTAAGTGAATACAATGAAGAAGGCTTTACCCTAGAAGACATTAAACAATGTGAAGAACTATTATACGTCCAAATAAAAATAGTATGTGCCGAGAACCTCAACTCTATCATCTACAGCGTTAAACAACGTCTTACAACTACATATCTGTACAAAAACAGCAACCACTTCGACGTAATCAACAGCGTGCAAGCCTGTATCGGAAGTAACTACTACTGCCACAAATGCGACAAACCATACAACAGAAAATCAAGACACGAAAAATGTAAACCATCAGTACCAACTTGTTATATGTGTTGTCAACCCCAACACAAAGGCCAAGAAGATAACAAGATTTACTGTGAAGACTGCAATAGATACTATTATAACGAAACTTGCGAGAACAACCATAATCAAGTCTGCCAAGCAGTTTATAAGTGTTGAGGTTGCAACAAGATACTAGAACGAGACAATGAACACAAGTGCGGCTATTACTTCTGCAACAACTGTCAAGAACCAGCCAAACAAGGCACACATCGTTGTTTCATGCAGTATCTCAAACAAAAAGGATGTAGATGTGACATTGCTGAAGTTGAATGTGTTTGTAATACGCAAAAAACGTTGCCTATTACGAATCTGTTTCTGATGGTGTATAAGCCATGGGGTAAGGAAAGTTTTGGTAAACAATTAGTCAAAGAAAAGATGATGTACAACACCATGGCAAACTGCAAAAAACTAAAGTCTCTACATACTAAGTGGAACAAGGACCAAATAACAACAGAAGAGTTCAAAAAACGCGTTAAAGACTTTTTGATCTGCCTGATTAAAAAGAATAACAAATGCAGGTACACAAAAAATACATCTTCTTCGACTACGACGCTCAACAGGAAACAGGCATCCACAAGGTCAGCTATGTAGTAGCCCACGATTTTGAAGGCAACAAGTACTATTTCGAAACCAACGATGACTTCTGTAAATGGCTTATATCCAAAGAACATAAAGGTTACAAGTGTATAGCCCACAATGCCAAAGCTTATGACTCTTACTTCATCCTACAATGCTGCATAAAGAATGCTCTTAAACCTTACACCATATACAACAGAACCAAACTCATGTTACTAGAAATACCTAAGGCTGAAATGAAGATTATCGACAGCATCAACTTCGTACTGCAAGCATTAGCATCGTTCCATAAAACTTTTGGCTTTGAAGAATTAAAGAAAGGTTACTTCCCACACTTCTTTAACACGCCTGAAAATCAAAACTACATCAGCCCAATACCAGTAACGAAATACTATGGTGTACGTACAATGAAAAAAGAACAGAGAGAAAAGTTTCCCATATGGTACAAACAAAAACAACAAGAAAATTACGTATTTGACTTCAAGAAATAACTAAGAGCGTACTGCGATTCAGATGTCGACATATTCAGACGTGGATGCATAGAACTAAGAAACCAATTCCTACAAATCGCCAACATTGATCCTCTACAATATCTAACTATGGCAAGCGTGTGTATGGGTATTTTTCGTTCAAAGTACCTTCAAGAAAAAACCATTGGTATCATTAAGGAAGAAAATAGGAAACGTTCTCGAAACAATCTGTTGCATGGCTTATCTCCTTTAACAACCCCAGCATACAGCACGCGTTAAACAGTGGTGAAGTAACAATCTGCGGATCAAAGGTCGACGGTTATGACGCAACAACAAAGACAGTCTATCAGTGTCATGGTTGTATCTGGCATGGTTGTAAAACTTGTTACAAAGAACATACCATCAACAACGTTAACCACGAAACCATGGAAGACTTATACGAAAAAACAATTAGAAGAACACAACAACTGAAAGAAGCAGGGTACAACGTTCTAGAGATGTGGGAATGTAATTGGATCAAAGACAAACAGTACAAACAATTGATCACCAAAACAAACGTCATAGAGAAACTCAAATTCCGAGATGCATTCTTCGGTGGCAGAACAAACGCATCCAAATTAGAAGTTGTCGACAAGAAAATGAAATACATCGATGTTTGTAGTTTGTATCCAACGGTTCTCTACTCTCATCCATTTCCAACAGGCCACTCCACAACAGTAACAAACATAGACCCTAAACTCTACCCACTAAAGAAATATTTCAGTTATGTAAAATGTAAAGTTCTTCCAACCAAACAACTCTTATCATCCAGTCCTACCAGTTGAAGACAACAACATAAACAAACTGATGTTCTCCCTATGTAATCAATGCATGATAGACCAAATTCAAGAGTGTAAGCACACCAATGAAGAAAGAATGATAACTGGAACTTGGACAAGAATCGAACTAAACAAAGCAATTGAAAAAGGTTACAAACTGATCGTGATTTATGAAGTGCAACACTTACATCAGAAATCAAATGAACTCTTTAAAGGTTACATACGAGACTTTATGAAAATCAAACTAGAAACATCACCATGGCAAAGCGATTACAACACTGTGGACGAGTATATAAAAGACATTAAGGAAATGTTGTACATCGAATTAGAACCTGAGAACATAAAACTCTAGCCAAGTTGTGTTTAAACACTCTATGGGGAAAATTCGGACAAAGACAAAACCTCACACAAACAGAATACGTCACAGATGTTCAACGATGGTACAATCTGCTTTTGAATGATAAAATTGATATCACAGAATGTTTGTTTATATCAGATGACATGGTTCAAGTGCACTACAAATACAAAGACCTTTATGTCGAGAATTCTAACTCTACCAACATCCACATTGCAACTTACACAACAGCGCATGTACGACTAAGACTATACAACATGCTAGATCAACTAGGTCAAGAAGTGGTTTACTATGATACAGACTCCATTGTCTACATTATCAATAACAACGAAGTAAAAACAGGATGTAACCCTGGTGAATGGACTGACAAACTAGGTAGGAACAATTACATCACAGAATGGTACTCAA